>NC_057813.1:531041953-531043996 GCF_018294505.1 Triticum aestivum | reverse complement strand
GCGAAAACCCAAGGGAAAGGGCTTAGGTGGCAAATGGTAAAACCAAGTTTGGGCCTTGCTGGAGGAGTTTTATTCAAAGCAAGCTGTTAAGGGGGTCCCATAAATCACCCAACTGTGTAAGGAACGCAAAATCAAGGAACATAACACCGGTATGATGGAAACTAAGGCGGCAAGAGTGGAACAAGTCACCAGGCATAAGGACGAGCCTTCCACCCTTTACCAAGTATATAAGGTGCATTAATTTAAACAGGAGATATTGTGATATCCCAAAATAACCACGTTCCGACCTGGAACTAACTTCATCTTCACATGCAGCTAACAATGCTATAAGAGGGGCTGAGCAAAAGCGGTGACATAGCCAGACAAAGGGTTTGCTAGGACAGGATGGTTAGAGGTTTAACATGGCAATAGGTAGGCATGGTGAACAAAGGCAGGTAGGGCTAACATAGCGAAAGAGCGAGTACTAGCAAGCAAAGATAGTAATGATTTCGAAGGTATGATCATCTTGCCTGCAAAGTTCTCAGAGTTGTCGAAGGCTGGATCCTCGTAAGCGTACTCAACAGGTTCCTCGTGCACGTACTCGTCTCCCGGCTCTACCCAAAGCAAGAACACAAGCAAAGGAACCACAATAAAACACGGTGCAATGCACAAGCAACATGATGCAAAACATGTCATGATATGCGAGATGTGGTATGCAATGCATATGCGTGCTTCGGAAGGAAAAATGATGAACAAGGCATCGACTTGGCAAACCAAGTATGCTGCTGGAAAGATGAGATGATTTCGGTTGAAATCGATATAACGATCACCGGATTTGGATGCACGGTTTGCAAATGACAAGTAAAACAAGAATGGCACAAAGCTGCGATTAACAGCATGATGCTACTTAGCATGCAACAAGAAATTATGCTACAACACCCCAACATGAAAACAAAGCATATGGCAGTGATCTACAGGAGATGCTTTACAAAAGAGGAACACTGAGCTACGGCTAATTCACATCATAACAGGTTCAAACAAGCATGGAGAAAGTGCAAAAAATTATCAGGCTGGACATGGCATAAACAGCATCACGAAGCAATGCTCAGAGCAGGTTATCAACACGCTACAGGAACTTATAATAGCAAAATAAGACATGGCATGAATCTACTCAAAGCATAGATCAAAAGTCCCTTACTGACCATAAGCCAAAAAGGATCGGAAAATATGATGGCACCCACGTAAACATAGCAAGTTTCGTTAACAGATTTCAGCAAACAAAGCATGGCATTGAAATAATTATGAAGGCACCTTCGTGAGCTCGATGCACTCACTACAGAGCACCTCATGATAAACTAAGCATACATCCATCAAGAAGACATGTCATAGAAGCTATACATGGCAAGAAACAACATCATAGCATATCCGGACCAACTACAACAACCTCGGCCAAATTAAATAACATGTAAACAATCTGCCAGGAAACATTTTGAAGCAAAAGTAGAGCATGAAAATGACATGCTAGACTACTCCATAATTGCAATCAGGACCATGGATCGATAGAGCAAAACCATGTTTTCAAAACACCCTTACTGAAGTATCTCAAATTATGCATGGATCTTTCTGTAGCAACATGTTTACATGGCATCAAAATTACAGCAGAACAGGAACTAAAATCAGCATTAACACGAAGCCTAGTTTGCATGCTTGTGCTAGTCACCACATTGATCACAAAAATACATGGTAAGCACCTCTGTAAAGAAGACATAGCCTAGTCCAAAACACATTTAGGGACCAAGTCCATAGGATGCACACATCAATCATGGCAAAAATGACAAAAGAGCTCGTGCTGATAAGATTCTGAAACTAACAATATGAAGCCCTCTTCCAACAGAATTTCGGGCATCAAGATGACCTCAAATGCAAATGATGCAATGGAATGAAATGATGTACTCTTCAAGGCGAACAATTTGACATACTACACGCCCAAAACGGAGCTACGGATGCGAAGATGTGATGTGATGAACATGCAACAAAATAATCACAGAAATGACAGACGATTTC
>NC_057813.1:531032003-531041238 GCF_018294505.1 Triticum aestivum | reverse complement strand
TGGCAGCCGCGGATTGGCTGCGGGCGCGGCGGCGGACGCATCCGGCGCCGTCCGGACGTGTGCGGCGCGGGGAGAGGAGCGGGGAGCTAGGGTTAGGGTGGATCTGATCCTAAATTCGGGGAGGGGTGTTTTTATAGGTAGAAGAAGCTAGGAATGTCCAAATGAGGTGCGGTTTTCGCCCACACGATCATGATCGAACGACCGAGAGCATGGAGGGGAGTTAGATGGGTTATTGGGCTGTTTTGGAGGGGTGTTGGGCTGCAACTTAAAAGAGGCCTTTCCGAATATGCGAATAACCGTTGGAGTACCAAACGAGCTCCAAATGACCCGAAACTTGACACGTGGTCTACCGGTGCTATACCAGGGCCACTTGACAAGGCTCGGTCCATTCCGAGAACGTTCAACACCCGCACACGAAAGGAGACAAGAGGGGTGCGCCGGTGCATGTGGGAGTGTCGGATTGCGAAACGGACAACGGGGAAAATGCTCGGATGCATGAGACGAACACGTATGCAAATGAGATGCACGTGATGACATGATATGGTATGCATGACATGAATAAAATGCAAGAACAAAATACAAAACCCAACCACGGAGGGAATATCATATCACATAGCCGAAAATGGCAAGAGTTGAAGTTACAAAGACGGAAAGTTACATCCGGGGTGTTACAACACTTCACCACTACAAGAGGATCTCGTCCCGAGATCTAGGACTGAAAGAACTCCGGATATTCGGAATGGAGGTGATCCTCGCGCTCCCAGGTGGCTTCTCGGTCGGAATGGTGTGACCACTTCACTTTCAGGAATTTGATTGACTTGTTGCGAGTCTTGCGCTCGGTTTCTTCAAGAATAGCAACGGGGTGCTCATGATAAGAGAGATCTTCTTGGAGGTCGATCTCTTCGAAGTTGATAGTGCGCTCAGGAGTCTTGAAGCACTTGCGAAGCTGTGACACGTGAAACACATCGTGCACGTTCGCAAAGTTGGATGGAAGCTCAAGTTGATACGCGAGATCACCTCTTTTGCCAATGATCTTGAAAGGACCCATGTATCTAGGGGCAAGCTTCCCTTTGATACTGAAGCGACGAGTGCCTTTCATTGGAGAGACACGGAGGTAGACATGGTCTCCGATTTCAAAAGCCAAGTCACGGTGCTTGCTATCATAGTAACTCTTTTGGCGCGATTGCGCGGCTTTGAGATTCTCACGAATGACTTTGCACATTTCTTCGGCTTCTGTGATCAAGTCGTTGCCAAGAAGTTGGCGTTCACCTGTCTCAGACCAATTGAGAGGAGTACGGCACTTTCTGCCATAGAGAATTTTGAATGGGGCCTTGCCCGAACTCGCTTGGAAGCTGTTGTTGTAGGAAAACTCGGCATATGGAAGACAATCTTCCCACTTCATACCGAAAGAGATGACACAAGCCCTGAGCATATCTTCAAGAATTTGATTGACTCGCTCGACTTGGCCACTTGTTTGAGGATGGAAAGTTGTGCTGAAACAAATGTTGGTGCCCATGGCCGTCTGGAAGGAGTCCCAGAACTTAGAAGTGAAGATGCTTCCACGATCTGAAGATATCAATTGTGGAATGCCGTGCGAGGAGACAATTCTGGAGGTGTATAGCTCTGCCAGCTGAGCTGCTGTGATAGATTCTTTGATAGGAAGGAAATGAGCCACTTTGGTAAGCTTATCAATGACAACGAAGATAGCATCAGTTCCACGCTTGGACTTAAGAAAACCAGTCACGAAGTCCATCTCGATATGGTCAAACTTCCATTCCGGAATAGCAAGAGGTTGGAGGAGACCAGCTGGTCTTTGGTGTTCTGCTTTCACTCTTCTGCAGACATCACATTCATTCACGAATTGAGCAATCTCTCGCTTCATTCGAGTCCACCAATATGACTGCTTGAGGTCATGGTACATCTTTGTACTTCCAGGATGAATGGATAGGAGGGAATTGTGTGCCTCATTCATGATGACTTTTCTCAGATCACCTTTTGGAACCACAATTTGATCCTCAAAGAAAAGAGTATCTTTGTCATCCAAGCGATAGCACTTGTACTTAGGAATGCCCTTGTCAATACCACGTTTCACCTTCTTCACCATGGTATCCAGGAGTTGTGCCTCACGAATTTGATCTTCCAAAGTAGGAGAGACTATGAGGTTGGCAAGAAAGCCTTGAGGAACAACTTGAAGATTCAGCTTGAGGAAGGCTTCACAAAGATCCGGTTGAAACGGCTTGAGAATTAGACTGTTGCAATACGCTTTTCTGCTCAGAGCATCTGCAATCACATTCGCCTTGCCAGGAGTATATTCGATACTCGGATTGTACTCTTGAATCATCTCGACCATTGAGTTTTCCTGAGATTAAGGTTGGGTTGAGTGAAGATATACTTGAGGCTCTTGTGATCGGTGAAAATGTCCACTTGCCTTCCCAATAAGAGATGTCTCCATGTTATCAATGCATGGACAACTGCCGCCAACTCAAGATCGTGAGTGGGGTAGTTCTTTTCGTTGGGCTTCAACTGACGAGAGGTATAGGCAACAACTTTTTTCTCTTGCATCAACACAGCACCGAGACCTTGAAGGGAAGCATCACAGAATACTTCGAATGGCTTGGATTCATCAGGAGGAGTCAAAACAGGAGATGTGACTAGCTTCTCTTTGAGGGTGTTGAAAGCGACGTCGCACTCAGGCGTCCAGACATACTTGACATGCTTCTGGAGGAGGTTGGAAAGAGGCTTTGCAATCTTAGAGAAGTTCTCAACGAATCTTCGGCAATAGCTTGCAAGACCGAGAAAACTGCGGAGCTGCTTGACATTCTGAGGAGGTTCCCAATTCACAACTGCAGACACCTTCGCCGGATTAACAGCAATGCCCTTGGCAGAGATGATATGACCAAGGTAAAGAACTTCATCAAGCCAGAACTCACATTTGGAAAACTTCGCATAGAATTGATGCTCTCTGAGCTTGTCGAGCACCAATCGCAAATGTTTGGCATGATCCTGCTTATTCTTGGAGAAGACCAAAATATCATCGAGATACACCAGAACGAATTCATTGGTGTAGGGGTTGAAGATAAAGTTCATCATGCGAGAGAACGTTGGAGGAGCATTGACAAGGCCGAAAGACATGACAGTATATTCATAAGAACCATAGCTTGTTCTGAATGCTGTCTTGGGAATATCTTCTTCACGAATGCGAATCTGATGATAACCCATACGAAGGTCAAGCTTGGAGAAAACTTTAGCCCCTTTGAGTTGCTCGAAAAGGTCATTGATGTTGGGAAGTGGATACTTGTTCTTGATTGTCTTATTGTTCAATGGACGGTAATCGACACAAAGTCGGTCCGTGCCATCCTTCTTCTGGACAAAAAGAACTCCACAACCCCATGGGGAAGAACTCGATCTGATCAAACCCAGATGCTCTTGTTCATCGAGCTGCTTCTTCAATTCCTTCAGCTCCTTGGGTCCAAACTTGTATGGACGCTTGCAAACGGGTTCCGTACCAGGTTCAAGATCAATAACGAACTCGACTAGCCGATGAGGAGGCATACCCGGAAGCTCTTCTGGAAAGACATCTTGGTACTCACAAACGACTGGAATTTGTGAAATAGCATCCAATTCGCCCTTCTCATTGAGAGAAAACAACCGAATGGTTTCATCACGAGCGGCATAGATGATAACATCCTCAGAAGGGTGAGTCAATTGAATCTGTCTAGCAGCACAATCAAGCTGAGCCTTGTGCTTAGAAAGCCAGTCCATCCCAAGAATTAGATCAATATCAGAATCGCCAAGAACCACTGGAGAAGATAGAAATTTATAGTCGCCCATCTTCATGGAAACATCCGGAACCATGAAGCTTGCGTTCATGCTCTTAGCGGGAGAGACAACTGCTAACGGTCTAGGCAATTCTTGGAAAGACAAATCATGCTTAGATGCAAATGGTCTTGAGATGAAACTAAGCGATGCACCAGTGTCAAAAAGAACTTTTGCAGGAATATCATTAACTGGAAGATTACCGATAATCACATCTAAAGAATCCTCTGCCTGAGCTGCATTCAACATGTTCACCTTTGCAAACTTGGAATTATGCTTGACCACTGCATTGCTTGAAGATCTCACAGGAGGAGGAGGAGGAAGGCGCCTTTGATTCAAACATTTGTTCGCATAGTGGCCTTTCTACTGGCACTTGTTGCAAGTCACTTCTGAGAGCGGACGGTGATAAGGAGCACTTGACCTTGGAGCTTGAGACTGAGACTTGTTCTGATAGCTTGGGTTGGGTGGGTGGGAAGATCCACGACCACCTGAGTTCTTCTGCTGGTAAGGCTGACGAAACGGAGGAGGATGAAGATAAAACTTATGCTGCTTAGCTGCCACTTGTGAGGAAGAAGAAGATTGCACTGCATCTCTGATTCTCTTCTTAGAAGCCTCACACTTGAGCTGAGCACCTTCTTGCTTGAGTGCCATATTATAGAATTGATCAAACTGAGTAGGCTCAACAAGAACAAGAGCTAACTGCAGATCCTCTCTAAGGCCACCTCTGAACTGATAGATCATACTCTTCTCATCTGGAACATCTTGCTTAGCAAAGCGAGCAAGTTTCTGAAACTGCTTGTTGTATTCGTACACTGACATGTTGCCTTGCTTGAGATTGCGGAACTCCTCACGCTTGCTCTCAACAACACTGGTAGGAATATGGTGAGCTTTAAAGTCCCGACAGAAATCAGTCCAAATAATCACTCGACCACCTCTGGAATCCTTGTATTGCTGGAACCAATCAGCTGCCTGATCCTTGAGCTGAAAAGAAGCGAACTTGACATAGTCCTCAGGCCTGACATTGCTGCATTCAAAATGCTTGTTGATATCCACGAGCCAATCATCGGCGTCGGTGGCCTCGACACAATAGCTGAAAGACTTCGGCTGATTTGCAAGGAATTGGTTGAGGGTAGGAAACTGAGGCTGATGATTGAACTGCCCTTGACCTTGATTCCCTTGGTTGCCTTGGCCTTGGTTGCGCTCGTGCATGAGCTGGATCATCATCTAAGCATGAGCGTTAGAGGCTGCCATCAAAGCTTGCCATGTCTCCGGAGGCAGAGGTGGAGGTGGAGGGTTCGCCTGACTCCCATCATTGCGTTCCGGATTCAGACGCGTTGGCGGAGCCATCCTGAAGAGGGTGACATCCGTTAGCATCTTGATAGACAGATAGACAAGTTGAATCAATCGGATAGAAATTGCAACATATAGTCTTCACAATAAGCATTCGAACAAGGATGAACGAATGAATTCCAAAGCAAACATCACACGTCCATAAAGGTGAGAAGCCACTTGAATAGAGATTGATGAATGAAATAAACAAGGTACGACTGGAACAAATACGTGGTAAGGATTACCCAATCACAAACCAAATATCTGCAGGAAGAAATGCTAGAGCTACTTGAATCCCACCTATAAACTCCCGAAACTTTTTGGTTATGCAATCTGGTGTTGGGGATACAGGGGAAGCACAATATCTCACCCAAACTAACAATCCCTACATCCAGCTGTATCCATCCGTCAACACATAACCAAGAAACCTTCGGAAATCGTGTACCTCAACCTTCGAAAAGCATCCGTTATACGAGTTATGGCTATACTCCCGAGCTCGCCCCAGTACTGGGTTATCGGGGTTATCTCACCAACAACTGCATAAAAGAGATTTTCGATGTCGGCAAAGCTCAGGTATTCCAGAACTGCAACGATAAAATTGTGACGACAACACCTTGGAGCTCAACTCCCCGGGACACTGCCACAACCCCTAAATGTCAGGAGGCACCAAGAACAATGTTCTCGTCACAAAACCATCGAAACGATTCCAAGATACCCGCGTGAACCTAAAAAAAATTTAGAGTAATTTGAGAAGAGGATAGTCAAAACATCTACGACAGGAGACCTCACCAGAGCGACGAAGGGACTGAGGAGTAAAAAGAATCCTACTCTCCGATATATATAATCCTAAGACTCAAAACATTTTTGTTCTAGACTCAACATCGCCAGCAAACAATCATGCAGGGGGCTCCTAAGTCGGGGATGGCTCTGATACCAACTTGTAACGCCCTCGATGCGGCTATATCTCCCACGTGTCGAAGCACGACTTAGAGGCATAACCGCATTGAAAGCAATGTTGCAAGTGAGGTAATCTTCGCACAACCCATGTAATACATAAGGGAAAAGATACACAGTTGGCTTACAGTCGCCACTTCACACAATACATAAATAAACATCCATCATCCAGATTACACTCAAGGTCCGACTACGGAACCAAAATAAAAGAAGACTACCCCAAATGCTACACAGATCCCCGATCGTCCCGACTGGGCACCTCTACTGATCATCTGGAAACGATACATAGTAACGACCAAGGGCCTCATCAAATTCCCACTTCAGCTCAGTTGCGCCATCTGCGCCAGTATCCTCGGCACCTGCATTTGTTTTGGTAGAATCTGTGAGTCACGAGGACTCACCAATCTCACACCCGTGAGATCAAGACTATTTAAGCTCATAGGTAGGACAAGGGGAAATATGGTGGAGCTGCAGCAAGCACTAAGCATATATGGTGGCTAATATACGCAAGTGAGAGCGAGAAGAGAGGCAACGCGTCGGTCGAGAAACTAGAAGTGATCAAGAAGTGATCCTGAAACTACTTACGTCAAGCATAACACAAACCGTGTTCGCTTCCCGGACTCCGCCGAGAAGAGACCATCACGGCTACGCACGCGGTTGATGCATTTTAATGAAGTCAAGTGTCAAGTTATCTACAACCGGACATTAACAAATTCCCATCTGCCTCATAACCACGGGCACGGCTTTCGAAAGATTATATACCCTGCAGGGGTGTCCCAACTCAGCCCATCACAAGCTCTCACGGTCAACGAAGGAATAGACCATCTCCCGGGAAGACCCGATCAGTCTCGGAATCCCGGTTCGCAAAACATTTCGACAATGGTAAAACAAGACCAGCAAAGCCACCCGTTGTGCCGACAAATCCCGATAGGAGCTGCACATATCTCGTTCTCAGGGCACACTAGATTGTCCAGACTTCCGGTAGGCCAGCCCAGAGTTGCCCCTGGTGGCCACCGGCGGCCGACAGTTTGGGCCAACACTCACAACGAGCACTGGCCCGGGGGGGTAAATAAAGATGACCCTTGGGCTCGCGAAAACCCAAGAGAAAGGGCTTAGGTGGCAAATGGTAAAACCAAGTTTGGGCCTTGCTGGAGGAGTTTTATTCAAAGCGAACTGTTAAGGGGGTCCCATAAATCACCCAACCGTGTAAGGAACGCAAAATCAACGAACATAACACCGGTATGACGGAAACTAAGGCGGCAAGAGTGGAACAAGTCATCAGGCATAAGGCGGAGCCTTCCACCCTTTACCAAGTATATAAGGTGCATTAATTTAAACAGGAGATATTGTGATATCCCAAAATAACCACGTTCCGACCTGGAACTAACTTCATCTTCACATGCAGCTAACAATGCTATAAGAGGGGCTGAGCAAAAGCGGTGACATAGCCAGACAAAGGGTTTGCTAGGACAGGATGGTTAGAGGTTTAACATGGCAATAGGTAGGCATGGCGAACAAAGGCAGGTAGGGCTAACATAGCGAAAGAGAGAGTACTAGCAAGCAAAGATAGTAATGATTTCGAAGGTATGATCATCTTGCCTGCAAAGTTCTCAGAGTTGTCGAAGGCTGGATCCTCGTAAGCGTACTCAACAGGTTCCTCGTGCACGTACTCGTCTCCCGGCTCTACCCAAAGAAAGAACACAAGCAAAGGAACCACAATAAAACACGGTGCAATGCACAAGCAACATGATGCAAAACATGTCATGATATGCGAGATGTGGTATGCAATGCATATGCGTGCTTCGGAAGGAAAAATGATGAACAAGGCATCGACTTGGCAAACCAAGTATGCCGCTGGAAAGATGAGATGATTTCGGTTGAAATCGATATAAAGATCACCGGATTCGGATGCACGGTTTGCAAATGACAAGTAAAACAAGAATGGCACAAAGCTGCGATTAACAGCACGATGCTACTTAGCATGCAACAAGAAACTATGCTACAATACCCCAACATGAAAAAAAAGCATATGGCAGTGATCTACAGGAGATGCTTTACAAAAGAGGAACACTGAGCTACGGCTAATTCACATCATAACAGGTTCAAACAAGCATGGAGAAAGTGCAAAAAATTATCAGGCTGGACATGGCATAAACAGCATCACGAAGCAATGTTCAGAGCAGGTTATCAACATGCTACAGGAACTTATAATAGCAAAATAAGACATGGCATGAATCTACTCAAAGCATAGATCAAAAGTCCCTTACTGACCATAAGCCAAAAAGGATCGGAAAATATGATGGCACCCACGTAAACATAGCAAGTTTCGTTAACAGATTTCAGCAAACAAAGCATGGCATTGAAATAATTACGAAGGCACCTTCGTGAGCTCGATGCACTCACTACAGAGCACCTCATGATAAACTAAGCATACATCCATTAATAAGACATGTCATACAAGCTATACATGGCAAGAAACAACATCATAGCATATCCGGACCAACTACAACAACCTCGGCCAAATTGAATAACATGTAAACAATCTGCCAGGAAACATTTTGAAGCAAAAGTAGAGCATGAAAATGACATGCTAGACTACTCCATAATTGCAACCAGGACCATGGATCGATAGAGCAAAACCATGTTTTCAAAACACCCTTACTGAAGTATCTCAAATTATGCATGGATCTTTCTGTAGCAATATGTTTACATGGCATCAAAATTACAGCAGAACAGGAACTAAAATCAGCATTAACACGAAGCCTAGTTTGCATGCTTGTGCTAGTCGCCACATTGATCACAAAAATACATGGTAAGCACCTCTGTAAAGAAGACATAGCCTAGTCCAAAACACATTTAGGGACCAAGTCCATAGGATGCACACATCAATCATGGCAAAAATGACAAAAGAGCTCGTGCTGATAAGATTCTGAAACTAACAATATGAAGCCCTCTTCCAACAGAATTTCGGGCATCAAGATGACCTCAAATGCAAATGATTCAATGGAATGAAATGATGTACTCTTCAAGGCGAACAATTTGACATACTACACGCCCAAAACGGAGCTACGGATGCGAAGATGTGATGCGATGAACATGCAACAAAATAATCACAGAAATGACTTAGACGATTTCG
>NC_057813.1:530897741-531031695 GCF_018294505.1 Triticum aestivum | reverse complement strand
GGGTCGGGCGCGGGAGGGCCGCGGTCGGGCTCCGCGGGCCGGAGGCGATGTGGGCGCGGGTTGTCCACGTGGCAGCCGCGGATTGGCTGCGGGCGCGGTGGCGGACGCGTCCGGCGCCGTCCGGACGTGTCCGGCGCGGGGAGAGGAGCGGGGAGCTAGGGTTAGGGTGGATCTGATATGAAATTCGAGGAGGGGTGTTTTTATAGGTAGAAGAAGCTAGGAATGTCCAAATGAGGTGCGGTTTTCGCCCACACGATCGTGATCGAACGACCGAGAGCATGGAGGGGAGTTAGATGGGTTATTGGGCTGTTTTGGAGGGGTGTTGGGCTGCAACTTAAAAGAGGCCTTTGCGGATATGCTGATAACCGTTGGAGTACCAAACGAGCTCCAAATGACCCGAAACTTGACAGGTGGTCTACCGGTGCTATACCAGGGCCACTTGACAAGGCTCGGTCCATTCCAAGAACGTTCAACACCCGCACACGAAAGGAGACAAGAGGGGTGCGCCGGTGCATGTGGGAGTGTCGGATTGCGAAACGGACAACGGGGAAAATGCTCGGATGCATGAGACGAACACGTATGCGAATGAGATGCACGTGATGACATGATATGGTATGCATGACATGAATAAAATGCAAGAACAAAAGACAAAACCCAACCACGGAGGAAATATCATATCACATAGCCGAAAATGGCAAGAGTTGAAGTTACAAAGACGGAAAGTTACATCCGGGGTGTTACAGCCATTGAGCTTGGGCCTTATGGTTTAAGGTATATGCCCCGCACTGCCATCAAATCTTAGGCCTTGGTGGATTTTATAAATGATTGGACAGAGTTGCAGGCACCTGAGGAGAAGCCGGACAATACGTATTGGACTATTCACTAAGATGGGTCCAGGCAGTTAGAAGGATCAGGGGCTGGAGTTGTCTTAACTTCCCCTCAAGGTGATAAATTTCGTTATGTGCTCCGGCTCATGTTTCCTTGTACTAACAATGCAGCTGAATACGAGGCCTTGCTCCATGGTCTCCGGATGGCTAAGGAGATGAATTTAAGCCGGGTAAGGTGCTTGGGCGACTCAGACCTCGTGGCTCAACAGGTCTCAGGCACATGGGATTCTAAGGATCCCCTTATGGCGGCTTATCACCGAGAAGTCGATGCCGTAGCTGGGTACTTCAAAGGGTATCAGGTGGAGCACATTGACAGAAGGAAGAATGAGGCGGCTGATGCTTTAAGCCAGTTGGGCTCTCAGCGCAAGCCGGTGCTGCCTAACACCTTTCTTGATGTTTTACATAATCCTTCTATCAAGGTACCTACAGAGGAGGAGCTTGCAGTGCCAGACCCGGAGGCACAATTGGTGGCTGCACTTCACGTCATCCCGGATTGGGCATTGCCATATTTGGCTTATATGACCCGGGGAGAGCTGCCTGAGGATGAGACCTTGGTGAGACAAATTGTCAGGCGGTCCAAATCCATGACAATTGTTAACGGCGAGTTACGTCATCTCAGTGTCACAGGGGCGTTCCAGCGTTGTGTTTCGCCTGCAGAGGGTCAAGAGATACTTTGAGAAATCCATGAAGGAGATTGTGGTCATCATGCCGGTTCAAAGTCTCTGGTGGCCAAGGCTTTCCGTCATGGTTTTTATTGGCTGACGGCTCATGCATATGCAGAAGATCTTGTTAGCAAATGTGACGGATGTCAAAAATTCTCACGACGAGCTCATGTGCCGGCTCAGGAATTGAGGATGATTCCAATTACTTGGCCGTTTGCAGTCTGGGGGCTTGACATGGTGGGACCTTTCAAAAGGTCTAAGGATAAAAAGACACACCTCCTGGTGGCAGTGGATAAATTTACAAAGTGGATTGAGGCAGAGCCGGTCAGTCAGTGTGATGCGGCCACAACAGTTCAGTTCATCAAAAAGGTGATCTTTCGTTTTGGTTTTCCACATAGCATCATAACTGATAATGGCACTAATCTCTCCAAGGGTGCCATGGAGGAGTTCTATCAACGGGAACATATCCGGCTTGATGTTTCGGTTGTTGCTCATCCTCAATGCAATGGTCAAGCAGAAAGAGCTAATTAGGAGATCTTAAGGGGGATCAAACCGTGGCTTTTGGTCCCTTTACAGAGGACTCCGGGTTGTTGGGTGGAAGAGTTGCCCTCAGTGCTGTGGAGCATCAACACTACGCCTAACAGATCAACGGGTTACATGCCTTTTTTCATGGTTTATGTAGGAGAGGCAGTTCTGCCAAGTGATATCCGGCACGATTCGCCCCGTGTGGCGGCTTACGTTGAGGCTGATAACGAGAAGGCTCGACAGGAGGCTCTTGACTTGTTGGATGAGGAGCGAGACTTGGCAATAGCCCGCTCAGCGATTTACCAGCAAGACCTTCGTCGCTATCACAGCAGCCGGGTCAGAAGCAGAACATTTCAGGAAGGCGATTTAGTGCTCCGGCTCATCCAAGATCAGTCTGATATGCACAAGCTATCCCCTCCTTGGGAAGGACCCTTTGTGGTCAGCAAGAATCTGCACAACGGGTCATACTACATCATTGATATTCGAGAGCACAAAGACTCAGGTAAATCGAAGGAGGAGACCCGCCGGTCGTGGAATATAGACCATCTTCGGCCTTACTATACTTAAGCCATCGTCTCATTAGATGTATATATTTTTTGACAATGTACATATTATATAAAGTAATAAAGCAGGACCTCTATCCTTTTTTCGCCCTCAAAAAAGTGTATATGTGTTTTTGACAGGTGGTGGAAACAACCAATAGGGACCGGATCATATCTGAATCCGGCTTATGATCATATCTGAATCTAGCCATGGTCATTTGGGGGCTTCCTGTTCAAACATAGGTCGTATCCGAACCAAAGAGAACATAGCTGTCGATACCCACTTGATTGGCATACTTGCCAAACCTACTTGGGGGCTTCTTGATCATATTTGAATCATAGCTTAACCCATTTAGGTATGACGTGGATCATATACGAATCAGCGTTATTAAACAAATCCTATGGTCACTTGGGGGCTTCCTGTTCAAACATAGGTCGTATTCGAACCAAAGAGAACATAGTTGTGATACCCACTTGATCGGCATCGCCAAGCCACTGGGGGCTATATGATCGTATCTGAATCTTAGCTTAACCCCTTTGGAACGATTTACTGATCGTATCCGAATCAGAAGCCTGTAAAGTATTTTGATTATCCTGAAACCTTGTAGAAAGCATTATGAGATGTTTTTTGTCTTACTGGTTTAATATTCATCGCCCCAGGTTGTTAAGTGCCGGGTATGAGCCGGAAAGGTTATACAAGGATCGCAGGTATGCTATTATGCTTAAGTTTAACAAAATATGGTCATAAACCAGCCTGTATGTCAAACGGTTGGTTTGTGTCCGGGTTATCAATACTTTCTGTGCAGAATAAGGCGAGCAGAATTTAAAACGCCAAAGAAATAAAGCCAGAAATATACAGCCACGGCGGCTTACGGAAAACTTTAAGCGGTAAGAGAATGCACAAAGGCATGACGAGCATTGGGAGTTCTTTCTACCCTATTACAAGACTCCCCGAGTCGGAATTGATGAAGCATTGTTTTTTGGTCAAACACCTAGTGATTTACTCCTTCGGCGGGCTTGAGGGCTCCGGGTTATCCTTCTCCGCTTCTATGTCGGCTGTTTTGTCCTGGAAAGTTGATGAGGCCCAATCAATGCCGCTCAAAGCTTCAAATTCAGCTTCATCATCTATTAAACCGGCTGGGTCTACTTCAGGAGCAAAAGTATGCTTATGAATTGGAGGGATCAGACTGATTTGATCATATGGAGCGTTTGGGATTCTCCGGTTTTCACTGTCATAAGCCGGCGCATACTTGCTAAGGTCAGTGTCATTTCCAATAAGGGTTGCCACCGGACGTATGGCTCTGACGCAGGCTGTGAAATCATGGTCATCAAATGCAGTGCCGTCTTCCTTCAGACTTGGGTACCCAAGGGCAAGGTCGGCCGGGTCTAGTTCTGGGAGCCATGCTTTAGCCCGGCTCAATGCGGCCACAGCACCGGCTCTTGAGGACGCCCGCCTTAAGTCTTGGATCCGCTGAGGAAGAAAGGCGAGGCTCTTCAAAACCTCTTGCAGAAGGCGGGGATGTGGAGTTGATAAGGCTACAACGGCCAAAGCGCATTGTGACCCGGTGTACAGCTGTTCCACTAAGGTGTAAACTGCTTTGAGCTTGATCTGCATGTTTTGCTTCAGATTGGTACTCCTGGGGCCTGTAAGTGCATAAACATAACTGTTAGGCGGAAGTCATTAATGCTGTTTAAATCTGTTTCACAATAACTTACCGAAGATGGCTGAGACTATTTGAGATATTTGCTGTTTTAAGTCGGTCAGCTTGGTTGTTGCTACTGCAAGAGATGCTTCGGCTGTTTCGGCCCGAGTCATCATGGAAGCATTCTCATCAGCCCAAGTTTTCTTCTCCGACTCAAATTTCTTCTTTAGTTTCTCATTTTTAGAGACACTGAATTCAAATTTGGAGTTAGCCTTCTGTGTCTCAAGTTCTTGAGTTTTCAGACGACTCTTCAGGACTGCAAGCTCTGATTCAAACTGACTTATGGCAGCCTACATTGACACCAAGTTATGTTAAGGATTATAAGGTAACATTAAAGTCTCAAGCACATTACAAGTAAAGATACTTGACACTTGGGGGCTAATGTATGCTGAAGAATTTTTACCTTATCTTACCGGGTCACATATATTAAAGTCTCAAGCACCTTACAAGTAAAGATACTTGACACTTGGGGGCTAATGTATGTTGCAAATTTAAAAGCATTATGTTATAACCGGGTTAAGTAAATTCTTCTTAAGCCGGATAAGTTAACAGGTACAGCAGATTTTCTAAGTCTATAGCATATTTGTTCAATAAGCAATAGACTTGGGGGCTGGTACAGTATGTAAGACTCAGGTAAATAGTATAAGTAATACCTCAGATTTGTGCTGTATTTATTTCACCATGTCAATTTCCAGGTCACGGCTATTATGCACTTGATTCAGATAGTCTGAGACTATATCACCAATGCTTAAGTGAGTATAATCAGTAATGTCCTGCTTGGCCTATCGGCGTTGGGCAAATTCTTCCTTGGCGGTACATTTGGCAAGGATGGTAGGCCGTCCTGGTTCAACAAACTGAGACTTCACAATCTCAACTTCCGTTTCATTTGTTTTGACCGGGCTAGGAGTTTCCGGGTCACTTGTGTGGAGAGTATCTTCGGCAGGTGGATCAGAAGTTGGCATTGGAATATCAGAAGCCGGGTCTGGCGGTGGCTGATGGGCAGAGCTGTCTGGAGCAGATGCATTAATCACTGGTTCAGCTACAACCGGCTCTTCGGATGGATTATTCTTCTTTGCTCGTTTACTGGGCTTCACTTGCATGTTGTTAACAAAATTAGAGGGATGAATACGCAAGCATGGGTAAAGTAAAAGTGCATAAAGTTATATTACCCGGGAGCAGTTTTGAAAGTCGGCATGTTTGACTGCATGGATTCACCGGAAGAAGGAGAAGTATCCTGATAATTGGAGTCGGACGAATTGAGAGGATGACGAATTAAGCCCCCTAAAGGTAAAACAAAATGTAAATCGGAGATAATCTCAGTCCGATGCTTCCTGGTTACGTCAGGTAAGCCGGAGGAGAGTTCTGCATCCTTGTTGTTCCGGGTCTGCCTCCGGCTCTCAAGCTGTTGTTGCTTCAAAAGAAATTGAGGATCTTGATAAGCAAGTGCATGTGAAAATCTTACTTTCCGAGTCACCCTTCGGATATTTTGCTTTGGCAAAGGCTCTGAGTCGGAGGAGATTATAGTTACCTCTTCATTGGCTGCTCGACTGTTCCACGTATCCTCCTGAAGGAATAAAATGTCAGACAGATGATAACAAGGGACTT
Source organism: Triticum aestivum (assembly GCF_018294505.1). Taxonomy (NCBI): domain Eukaryota; kingdom Viridiplantae; phylum Streptophyta; class Magnoliopsida; order Poales; family Poaceae; genus Triticum; species Triticum aestivum. Next base: position 531,025,771 of record NC_057813.1, on the reverse strand, counting down.
AAGAAAATTTAAAGATTACCTCTTCCTCATCCGAAGAGCTATCCTCCAATCTGAGTAAGTCGGAGGCGCTGGGTTTCTTCTTCTTTGAGGTTCCTACCTTGGCGGCTTTCCTTTCAGCTTTCTTGGTCGTCCTGGCTTGTTTGGCAGCTTCATGGTCATATTTGGCTTTCTAGAAGTCATCACCGGCCTGTGGAAAAAAGTTAAAGAATTATGAGTATCAAGAAAGGGATAATGTATCCGTAAACATTTGTTATGATTGATAACTTATCGCAGGGGCCGGGTTATTCTTGCAAAATGGAAGTAAGCCGAAGGCGTTGTTCGTCACAGTGCCCTCCTTCAGCAGTGACTGAGTTGTAGCATCCACGACGTCATCTGGTAAGTCGTCAGGGCTATGGCGTAGCGGATCATTCTTTTCTCCAGTATAAGTACACATTAAGCCGGGACGGCGGCTTAATGGAAGTATACGCCAAGTGACCCAGACTCGGACCAGATCGATGCCAAACCATTTCCCAAGAGAGCTTTAATTTTCTTGATGGTGGAGTTGAGAGGCACGCGTTCAAGGGTTGTCAGCTTGTCTGGTAGCGGATGGTTAGACTCAAGGCGCAGGGCGCGAAAGCCGGGCAGAGGTTTTTCATCAGCCGGAGAAGTGTCCTGACAGTAGAACCACGTCTGGTTCCAAGATTTGGGATGACTCGGCAACTCAGCATAAGGGAAAAGACAGTCTCTCCGTCGCTGGATTGAGATGCCGCCAAGCTCACGACTGGGCCCGTTGGCACATTCATTTTGCCGGTTCATGTAAAAAAGTTCCCTGAACAAAAGCAGACTTGGCTATTCTCCCAGGTACACCTCGCAGAAGACTTGAAAATTGCAAATATTTGACACGGAATTGGGTCCGATGTCTTGAGGTCTAAGGTCAAAGAAATTTAAAACCTCTGAAGAATTTTGAGCCGGGAGGAGCAAATCCACGGCTCATATGATCCGTAAAAATTATTACTTCCCCTGCTTTGGGGTGAGGATTTTCTTCAGACGGGTCAGGGGCACGGTAAGACATGACATCCTTTTTTGGCAGATGCCCAGACTTCACAAACTCAGCTAGTTTGCTATTGGTAACTATGGATGGAACCCAATTGCAAGTTACAGGGGCCTTGGTAGCCTTAGGAGCCATCACAATGATTGGCCTATGGAAAAACAAGAAGATCCAGTTCAATTTTAACCCGGGAGAAAGATCCTAATTATTCAAAGTGGCGGCTTAATGAGGGGCCTAATGATATAAGGATGACTGTGCAAACAATATTTAAGCTGCTACAAGTATCAAGTGCAATTCAAATTTTGTTCCGGGTCATGAGGAGCAATTAAGGTTTTGTGTCATTTCTTTAAGCCGGACACCTCGACAGTTGTGTTTCAGGGCATTTACCAGAAGAGGTTTTTCGGGTGATAAAAGCAAGTTTCAAGATAACAGTTATTAATCTGGATCAAAATATTGCTCTGAAAGGAAATTTTTCTAGACCTAAAACGAGGCAGAGAAGTTCATGCATTCGAAGAGGGTTCCTGAACAAGGGAAAGGAGATCTATTTTTATGCAAGATCAATACAAACAAGCACCGCAGCAGTTCTACGTAGTTTTCACGATCTAAACAGGGCATTGGAAGGAACTAGCGAGGGTTTGGTGTCGGCCAGTGATGAACACCGACGAACTCAACAAGGACCTAATGCAGATCTGAGAAGAGGAATGAAAGGAACTCACGGATGTGGACGACCTGCGGAGGTTTGCCGTCGATCTCTAGTCAGAGTCAGGTTGATGCAGCGGCCTGAGTTGATGAAGACGAGAGGTTCGACGGTGGCGGCAGCAGAGCTCGGGAAGAGGCAAGAGGAAGAAGATGACTGGGGAAAGACCTAGGTCGCCCTATTTATAAGGGAAGACTGACCGAGAGGGCGCGAAAGACGAGGAGATAACATTTATTATCCAGCGGCTCTGGCGCCTCGATTCTCGGGATGGTCAGTAAAGACAAAGATCCGTTGACGATATGACGGAGTAAAAATTAATTTTCATTGAAGATGACGTCATGATGATTTAACCCGGATCCAGATGATGACATCACGGCGGGTTAAAATTCTTCGTGCAAGACAAAAGACTGCAGGACAGTTCATAAGGTATTTTAAGATTGACATGAACAGGTTCAAATCAATCTGGGGCCTAATGTTGGGGATATAACTATTTGTGTAAGCCGCCCAGGAGGGGCCGGGTTATGCAAAGAAGATTCACCAGAGAGAAGCCCAAGACTAAAGTATGAAGATGGTGGTTCATAAAGAGCTTAAGGCCCACAGGCGTCTTAAGGCCCGTTTTAGTAAACCGCCATAGTAATATACTTGTATTGTAAGGTAGACTTAACTAGCCACCGAGCCGGACATTGTGTATAAGCCGGCCGGGACTCTGTAAGCCGCAAGGCGTCAACCCGTGTATATAAGGGGACGACCTACGAGCGACTTAGGGCAAGAAACAACTCATCGAGAGCCAGGCATAGCGTATCTCGCTCCCTGGTCATCGAAACATCAATACCAACCCAACTAGACGTAGGCCTTACCTTTACCGTAAGGGGCCGGACTAGTATAAAACCTCCCGTGTCCTTTGTCCCGATTAACCCCTTCAAGCTTCCTAGTTGCGATGGCTCCACAACTAAGTCCTTTCACGAGGACATCTGACGTGACAATTCCACGACAGGGGGCTCACTAGCCCCTTGTGGCTGGTGCTTTCCCCTCTTGGCCCATAAGGCCCATATCTTTTGCCGAGGGTTCCTGGAAACCCTTTTGGTGACCCGATATGCCAATACCCTCCGGAACACTTCCGGTGTCCGAATACCATCGTCCTATATATTAAACTTTACCTCTCGACCATTTCGAGACTCCTCTCCATGTCCATGATCTCATCTAGGACTCTGAACAACATTCGGTCACCAAATCACATGATTCATATAATACTATATCATCATCTAACGTTAAGCGTGCGGACCCTATGGGTTCGAGAACTATGTAGACATGACCGAGACACCTCTCCGATCAATAACCAATAGCGGAACCTAGATGCCCATATTGGCTCCTACATATTCTACGAAGATCTTTATCGGTCGAACCGTTAAGACAACATACATAATTCCCTTTGTCCATCGGTATGTTACTTGCCTGAGATTTGATCGTCGGTATCTTCATACCTAGTTCAATCTCGTTACCGGCAAGTCACTTTACTCGTTCCGTAATACATAACCTCATGACTAACTCCTTAGTCCTTTGCTTGCAAGCTTATGATGTGTATTACCAAGAGGGCCCAGAGATACCTCTCCGATACTCAGAGTGACAAATCCTAATCTCGATCTATGCCAACCCAACAAACACCTTCGAAGACACCTGTAGAGCATCTTTATAATCACCTAGTTACGTTGTGACGTTTGATAGCACACAAGGAATTCCTCCAGTATCCGGGAGTTGCATAATCTCACAGTCGAAGGAATATGTATTTGACATGAAGAAAGCAATAGCAATAAAACTGAACAATCATTATGCTAAGCTAACGGATGGGTCTTTCCCATCACATCATTCTCATATGACGTGATCTCGTTATCAAATGACAAATCATGTCCATGGTTAGGAAACCTTAACCATCTTTGATCAACAAGCTAGTCTAATAGAGGCTTACTAGGGACACGGTGTTTGTTTATGTATTCACACATGTATTTATGTTTCCGATCAATAAAATTCTTTCATGAATAATAAACCTTTATCATGAATAAGGAAATATGAAATAACAACTTTATTATTGCCTCTAGGGCATATTTCCTTTAGTCTCCCACTTGCACTAGAGTCAATAATCTAGTTCACATCATCATGTGATTAACACCCATAGTTCACTCGCCATGTGACCAATACCCAAAGAGTTTACAAGTCAATAGTCTAGTTCACATCGCTATGTGATTAACACCCAAAGAGTACTAAGGTGTGATCATGTTTTGCTTGTGAGAGAGGTTTAGTCAATGGGTCTGCCACATTCAGATCCGTATGTATTTTGAAAATTTCTATGTCTACAAGGCTCTGCATGGAGCTACTCTAGCTAATTGCTCCTACTTTCAATATGTATCCATATTGAGACTCGGAGTCATCTAGATTGGTGTAAAAGCTTGCATCGACGTAACTCTTTATGATGAACTCTTTATCACCTCCATAACCGAGAAATATTTCCTTAGTCCTCTAAGGATAATTTTGACCGCTGTCTAGTGATCCATTCCTGGATTACTTTCGTACCTCCTTGCCAGACTTATGTGAAGGCATACATCAGGTCTGGTACATAGCATAGCATACATGATAAAACCTATGGCTGAGGCATAGGGAATGACTTTCATTTTCTCTCTATCTTCTGAAGTGGTCAGGCTTTGAGTCTGACTCAACTTCACACCTTGTAACATAGGCAAGAACCCTTTCTTTGACTGATCCAATTTTGAACTACTTCAATACTTTGTCAAGGTGTGTGCTTTCTGAAAATCCTATTAAGCATCTCGATCTATCTCTACAGATCTTGATGCCCAATATAAAAGAAGCTTCACCGAGGTCTTTCATTGAAAAACTCTTATTCAAGTATCCTTTTATGCTATCCAGAAATTCTATATCATTTCCAATCAACAATATGTCATCTACATATAATATTAGAAATGCTACAAAGCTCCCACTCACTTTCTTGTAAATACAGGCTTCATTGAAAGTCTGTATAAAACCATATGCCTTGATCACCTCATCAAAGCGCACATTCCAACTCCAAGATGCTTGCACTGGTCCATAGATGGATCGCTGGAGCTTGCACACTTTGTTAGCACCTTTAGGATCGACAAAACCTTCTGGTTACATCATATACAACTCTTCTTTGAGAAATCCATTGGGGAATGCAGTTTTGACATCCATTTGCCAAATTTCATAATCATAAAATGCGGCAATTGCTAACATGATTTGGACGGACTTAAGCATCGCTATGGGTGAGAAGGTCTCATCATAGTCAACCACTTGAACTTGTCGAAAACCTTTTGTGACAAGTCGAGATTTTTAGACAGTAACATTACCATCAGTGTCAGTCTTCTTCTTGAAGATCCATTTATTCTCTATGGCTTGCCGATCATCGGGCAAGTCCACCAAAGTCCATACTTTGTTCTCATACATGGACCCTATCTCAGATTTCATGGCCTCGGGCCATTTGTCGGAATCTGGGCTCATCATAGCTTCTTCATAATTCGTAGGTTCGCCATGGTCTCGTAACATGACTTCTAGGACAGGATTACCGTACCACTCTGGTGCGGAACGTGCTCTGTTCAACCTACGAGGTCCAGTAGTAACTTGATCTGAAGTTCCATGATCATCGTCATTAACTTCCTGTCCAGTTGGTGTAGGCATCACGGGAACAGATTTCTCTAATGCGCTACTTTCCAAATTGAGAGAAGGTACAATCACCTCATCAAGTTCTACTTTCCTCCCACTCACTTCTTTCAATAGAAACTCCTTCTCTAGAAAGATTTCATTCTTGGCAACAAAGATCTCGCCTTTGGATCTATGGTAGAAGGTGTACCCAATTGTTTCCTTAGAGTATCCTATAAAGACGTACTTCTACGATTTGGGTTTGTGCTTATCAGGTTGAAGCCTTTTGACATAAGTGCCGCAACCCCAAACTTTAAGAAACGATAGCTTAGGTTTCTTGCCAAACAACAGTTCATACGGTGTCGTCTCAACGGATTTAGACGATGCCCTATTTAACGTGAATGCAGTTGTCTCTAATGTATAACCCCAAAACGATAGTGGTAAATCGGTAAGAGACATCACAGATCGCACCATATCTAATAAAGTAAGGTTACGATGTTCAGACACACCATTACGCTATGGTGTTCTAGGTGGCGTGAGTTGTGAAACTATTCCACATTGTTTTAAATGAAGGTCAAACTCATAACTCAAATATTCACCTCCGCGATTAGATCGTAGAAACTTTATTTTCTTGTTACGATGATTCTCCACTTCACTCTGAAATTCTTTGAACTTCTCAAAAGTTTCAGACTTGTGTTTCACTCAGTAGATATACCCATATCTGCTTAAATCATCTTTGAAGGTCAGAAAATAATGATACCCGCCACGTGCCTCAACACTCATCGGACCGCATACATCGGTATGTATTATTTCCAGTAAGTCATTGGCTTGATCCATTGTTCCGGAGAAAGGAGTCCTAGTCATCTTGCCCATGAGGCATGATTCGCAAGTATCAAATGATTCATAATCAAGTGATTCCAAAAGTCCATCTACATGGAGTTTCGTCATTTGCTTTACACCAATATGACCTAAATGGCAGTGCCACATGTATGTTGCACTATCATTATCAACTTTGCATCTTTTGGCATCGATATTATGAATATGTGCATCACTACGATCGACATTCAATAAACCATTTGTATTAAGTGCATGACCATAGAAGGTTTTTTTCATTTAAACGGAAGAACAATTATTCACTGACTTAAATGAATAACTGTATTGTAATAAACATGATCTAATCATATTCATGCTCAATGCAAACACCAAATAACATTTATTTAGGTTCAACACTAATCCCGAATGTAGAGGGAGTGTGCGACGGTGATCGTATCAACCTGAATCACTTCCAACACACATCATCACCTTGCCCTTAACTAGTCTTTGTTTATTCCGCAACTCCTATTTCGAGTTACTAATCTTAGCAACTGAACCGGTATCAAATACCCATGGGTTACAATGAACACTAGTAAAGTACACATCAATAAGATGTATATCAAATATACCTTTGTTCACTTTGCCATCCTTCTTATCTGCCAAGTATTTGGGGTAGTTCCGCTTCTAGTGACCATTCCCTTTGCAGTAGAAGCACTCAGTTTCAGGCTTAGGTCTAGCTTTGGGCTTGTTCACGGGAGTGGCAACTTGCTTGCCATTCTTCTTGAAGTTCCCTTTCTTTCCCTTTGCCCTTTTCTTGAAACTAGTGGTCTTGTTAACCATCAACACTTGATGCTCTTTATTGATTTCTACCTTCGCCGATTTCAGCATCGCGAAGAGCTCGGAAATCGTTTTCGTTATCCCTTGCACATTATAGTTCATCACGAAGTTCTAGTAGCTTAGTGATAGTGACTAGAGAACTCTGTCAATCACTATCTTATCTGGAAGATTAACTCCCACTTGATTCAAGCGATTGTAGTGTCCAGACATTGTGAGCACATGCTCACTAGCTGAGCTATTCTCCTCCATCTTGTAGGCAAAGTACTTGTCAGAGGTCTCATACCTCTCGACACGGGCATGAGTCTGAAATACCAATTTCAGCTCTTGGAACATCTCATATGCTCCATGGCGTTCAAAACATTTTTGAAGTCCTGGTTCTAAGCCATAAAGCATGGTGCATTAAACTATTAAGTAGTCATCATATCGAGCTTGCCAAACGTTCATAACGTCTGCATCTACTCCTGCAATAGGTATGTCACCTAACGGTGCATCAAGGATATAATTCTTCTGTGCAGCAATTAGGATAATTCTCAGATCAAGAACCCGGTCTGCATCATTGCTACTATCATCTTTCAACATAGTTTTCTCTAGGAACATATCAAAAATGTAGGGGAGCTACAACGCGGGCTATTGATTTACAACATAATTTGCAAATACTATATGGACTAAGTTCATGATAAATTAAAGTTCAATTAATCAATTTACTAATGAACTCCCACTTAAATAAACATCCCTCAAGTTATCTAAGTGATACGTGATCCAAATCAACTAACCCATGTCCGATCATCACGTGAGATGGGGTAGTCATCAATGGTGAACATTTCTATGTTGATCATATCTACTATATGACTCACACTCGACCTTTCGGTCTCCAGTGTTCCGAGACCATGTCTGTACATGCTAGTCTCATCAAGTTTAACCCAAGTATTCTGCATGTGCAAAACTGTCTTACACCCGTTGTATGTGATCGTAGAGTCTATCACACCCGATCATCATGTGGTGTCTCAAAACGACAAACTTTTGCAACGGTGCATACTCGGGGAGAACACCTATATCTTGAAATTTAGTGAAGGGGTCATCTTATAATGCTATCGTCGTTCTAAGCAATAAGATGCATAAAAGATAAACATCACATGCAATCAAACATGTGACATGATATGGTCATCATCATCTTGTGCTTTTGATCTCCATCTCCAAAGCATCGTCATGATCTCCATCATCACTGGCTCGACCCCTTGATCTCCATCATTGCGTCGTGGTCATCTGGCCAACTATTGCTTGTACAACTATTGCTAACTCATAGCGATAAAGTAAAGCAATTACATGGCGTTTGCATTTCATACAATAAAGAGACAACCATAAGGCTCCTGCCAGTTGCCGATAAATTTAAAAAACATGATCATCTCATACAACAACGTATATCAGATTATATCTTGACCATATCACATCACAACATGCCCTGCAAAAATAAGTTAGACGTTCTCTACTTTGTTGTTGCAAGTTTTACGTGGCTGCTATGGGCTTCTAGCAAGAACCGTTCTTACCTTCAGCAAAAACCACAACGATGATTCATCAAGTTTGTTGTTTTAATCTTCTTCAGGGATCGGCCGTAGTCTAATTCGATTCAACTAAAGTAGGAGAAACAGACACCCGCCAGCCACCTTTATGCAAAACAAGTTGCATGTCTATCGGTGGAACCGGTCTCATGTATGTGGACATGTAAGGTTGGTCTGGGCTGCTTCATCCCATAGTACAGCCGAATAAAAATAAGACGTTGGTGGTAAGCATTCTAACTACCACCACCGACAACTCTTTGTGTTCTACTCGTGCATATCATCTACGCATAGACCTGGCTCATGATGCCACTGTTGGGAATCATTGCATAGAAAACAGAAAAATTCTACGCACATGCAATAATCTATCCTTGAGATGCATAGCAACGAGGGGGAAAGTGTGTCTACGTACCCTCGTATACCGTAAGCAGAAGCGTTTCACAACGTGGTTGATGTAGTCAAACTTCTTCGCGCTTGAACCGATCAAGTACCGAACGCACGACACCTCCGCGTTCTCCACACATTCAACTCGGTGACATCCCTCGCCTTCTTGATCCAGCAAGATGTCGAGGTAGCAGATGATTCCTGTTAGCATGATGATGTGGTGACGGTTATGGTGAAGTGATCTCTGCAGGGCTTCGCCTAAGCAATATGAAAATATGACTGGGGGTGTAAACGGTGGAGGGGGCGCCGCACACGGCTAGGCAATTGCCTGGTGTGTGCTAGGCGCACCCTCGCACATATATATAGGTGGGAGGGAGGGAGGAGCAGCCATAGGAGGCGCCCAAGTAGGAGGAATCCTACTTGGAGTTCCTAGCAAGCCGCGCCCCCTGCCATATATAACCGAGGGGAAGGAAAGAGGGGGAAGAGGGAAGGAAGTGGGAATCCTAATCCACACTTTCCTTTCCCTTCTCCCCTTTCCTTCCCCTCTTTAGGCCGGCTCATATGGGGGGCACATCAGCCCCTTGTGTCTGGTGCGTTTCCCCTCTTGGCCCATAAGCCGCATATCTTTTGCTGGGGGTGCCCGGAACCCCTTCCGGTGACCCGATATGTACTCGGTACCCTCCGGAACACTTTTAGTGTCCGAATACCATCGTCCTATATATCAATATTTACCTCTCGACCATTTTGAGACTCCTCGTCATGTCCGTGATCTCATCCGGGACTCTGAACAACATTCGGTCACCAAATCACATAACTCATATAATACTATATCGTCATCGAACATTAAGCATGTGGACCCTATGGGTTCGAGAACTATGTAGACATGACCAAGACACCTCTCTGGTAAATAACCAATACCGGAACCTGGATTCCCATATTGGCTCACATATTCTATCAAGATCTTTATCGATCGGACCATTATGACAACATACGTAATTCCCTTTGTCCATCGGTATGTTACTTGCCCGATATTCGATCATCGGTATCTTCATACCTAGTTCAATCTCGTTACCGGCAAGTCTCTTTACTTGTTTTGTAATACATCACCTCGTGACTAACTACTTAGTAGTTTGCTTGCAAGCTTATGATGTATATTACCGAGAGGGCCCAGGGATACCTCTCCGATACTCTGAGTGACAAATCCTAATCTCGATCTATGTCAACTGAACAAATACCTTCCAGATATATGTAGAGCATCTTTATAATCACCCAGTTACGTTGTGACATTTGATAGCACACAAGGCATTCCTCCGGTATCCGGTAGTTGCATAATCTCATAGGCAAAGGAATATGTATTTGACATGAAGAAATCAATAGCAATAAAACTGAATGATCATTATGCTAAACTAACGGATGGGTCTGGTCCATCACATCATTCTCCTAATGATGTGATCCCGTTATCAAATGACAACTCATGTCCATGATTAGGAAACCTTAACCATCCTTGATCAACGAGCTAGTCTAGTAGAGGCTTACTAGGGACACGGTGTTTGTTTATGTATTCACACATGTATTTAAGTTTCCGATCAATACAATTCTAGCATGAATAATAAAACTTTATCATGAATAAGGAAATATAAATAACAACTTTATTATTGCCTTTAGGGAATATTTCGTTCACAAGCCTCCTTCCACACTCTCCTAACATAGGACTAGGTTCTGCTTGTTGGGAAACGTTTCATGGAAAACAAAGAAAATTCTACGCACACGCAAGATCTATCAAGGAGATGCATAGAAACGAGAGGGGGAGAGTGTGTCTACGTACCTTCGTAGACCGTAAGCGCAAGTGTTTAATAATGCGGTTGATGTAGTCGAACTTCTTCATGATCCAACCGATCAAGTACCAAACGTACGACACCTCTGCTTTCAGCACACATTCAGCTCGGTGATGTCCTCCACCTTCTTCATCCAGCAAGACGGCGAGGTAGGGGATGAGTTCCGGCAGCACGACGGCGTGGTGACGGTGATGGTGAAACTATATCCGCTGCGCTTCACCTAAGCACTACGAAAATATGACCGAGGGTGTACACGATGGAGGGGCGCCGCACACGGCTAAGCAATTGTCGTCGTTGATTAACTCCTTAGTCGTTTGCTTTCCAGCTTATGATGTGTATTACCGAGAGGGCCCAAAGATACCTCTCCAATACTTGGAGTGATAAATCTTAATCTCGATCTATGCCAACTCTACAAACACCTTCGGAGATACCTGTAGAGCATCTTTGTAATCACCCAGTTACATTGTGACATTTGATAGCACTCAAGGCATTCCTACGGTATCCGGGAGTTGCATAATATCATAGTCAAAGGAATATGTATTTGACATGAAGAAAGCAATATCAATAAAATTGAACGGTCATTATGCTATGCTAACGGATGTGTCTTGTCCATCACATCGTTCTCCTAATGATGTGATCCCGTTATCAAATGGCAACTCATGTCCATGCTTAGGAAACCTTAACCATCTTTGATCAAAGAGCTAGTCTAGTAGAGGCTTCCTAGGGACACAATGTTTGTTTATGTATTCACACATGTATTTAAGTTTCCGATCAATACAATTCTAGCATGAATAATAAACCTTTATCATGAATAAGGAAATATAAAATAACAACTTTATTATTGCCTCTAGGGCATATTTCCTTCACAAACCTCCTTCCCCGCCTCTCCTAACATAGGACTAGGTCGTGCTTGTTGGGAAATGTTTCATGGAAAACAAAAAAAATCTACGCACACGCAAGATCTGTCAAGGAGATGCATAACAATGAGAGGGGGAGAGTGCGTCTACGTACCCTCGTAGACCGTAAGAGCAAGTGTTTAGTAACGCGGTTGATGTAGTCGAACTTCTTCGCACTCCAACCGATCAAGTACCAAACGTACGACACCTCCACGTTCAGCACACGTTCAGCTCGGTGACGTCCTCCGCCTTCTTGATCCATCAAGACGGCGAGGTAGTGGATGAGTTCCGGAAGCATGACGACGTGGTGACAGTGATGGTGAAACTATATCCACATCGCTTCGCCTAAGCACTATGAAAATATGACCGGGGGTGTACACTATGGAGGGGCACCGCACACGGCTAAGCAATTGTCGTCGTTGTGCTAGGCACCCCCCCTCCCACATATATATAGGTGGGGGAGAGGGGAGAAGCCAAGGGGCACCCCAAGTAGGACCAAATCCTACTTGGGATCCTACACTAGGCCGCCCCCTTCCTTCTTTTGGCGCCAAGGGGAAGAAAGGAGGAGGTGCCCCCCCCCCCTTTCCTTTCTCCCACAAGGAGGGGAAGGCAGGAGGAGGTGGCACCCCCTCCTTTCCTTCTTCTAGGACCAGAGGCCACGGAGAGGGTGCGCCAGCCTCCTTGGGGGCTGGTGTGTGCCTCTCCTTGGACCATTAGGCCCATAGACCCCCCCCCCCTCGGGGGCCTCCTGGAACCCCTTCCGGTCATCCGATGACTACCCGGTGCACTCCGAAACTATTCTGGTGTCCGAATACCATTGCCCTATGTATCAATCTTTACCTCTTGACCATTTTGAGACTCCTCGTCATGTCCGTGATCTCATCCGGGACTTCGAATAACATTCGGTCATAACTCATATAACACTATATCATCAATGAATGTTAAGCGTGCAGACCCAACGAGTTCGAGAACTATGTAGACATGACCGAGACACCTCTCCGGTCAATAACTAATGGCAGAACCTGGATGCCCATATTGGTTTCTACATATTCTACGAAGATCTTTATCGGTTGAACCGTTATGACAACATACGTAATTCCCTTTGTCCTTCGGTATGTTACTTGCCAGAGATTCAATCGCTGGTATCTCTATACCTAGTTCAATCTCGTTACCGGCAAGTCTCTTTACTTGTTCTTTAATACATCATCTTTTAAGTAACTCATTATTCATTTTCATGCAAGGATTCTTATGATGTCTATTACCGAGAGGGCCCAGAGATACCTCTCCGATATTCGGAGTGACAAATCCTAATCTCGATCTATGCCAACTCAACATACACCTTTGGATATACATGTAGAGCATCTTTATGATCACCCAGTTACGTTGTGACGTTTGATAGTACACAAGGTATTCCTCCGGTATCCCGGAGTTGCATAATCTCATAGTCGAAGGAATATGTGTTAGGGAACGCGGTAATTTCAAAAAAAATCCTACGATCACGCAAGATCTATCTAGGTGATGCATAGCAACGGGGGGAGGGAGTGTGTCCACGTACCCTCATAGACCGAAAGCAGAAGCGTTATGTAACGCAGTTGATGTAGTCGAACGTCTTTGTGACCCAACCGATCAAGTACCAAACGCAGGGCACCTCCGCGATCTGCACACGTTCAGCTCGGTGACGTCCTTCGAACTCTAGATCTAGCTGAGGCCGAGGGAGAGTTCCATCAGCACGACGGCATGGTGACGGTGATGATGAAGTTACCGACGCAGGGATTCGCCTAAGCACTATGACAATATGATCGAGGTGGAAATCTGTGGAGGGGGGCACCGCACACGGCTAACAGATCAACTTGATCAACTTGTGTGTCTATGGGGTGCCCCCTGACCATGTATATAAAGGAGGGGAGGGAAGAGGTGGCCGGCCCAAGGGGGCGCGCCAGGTGTGGGGAATCCTACTAGGACTCCCCAGTCCAAGTAGGATTCCCCTCCTCTTTCCTATTCCTAGTAGGAGAAGGAGGGAAGGAGGAAGAGGGGAGAAGGAAGGAGAGGGCCGCTGCCCCCTGTTAGTCCAATTCGGACCAGCCCATGAGGGGTGCGCGGCCACCCCTTGAGGCCCTTCTCTCCTTTCCCGTATGGCCCATTAAGGCCCATTACTTCCCCAGCGAATTCTCGTAACTCTCGGGTACTCCAAAAATACCTGAATCACTCGAAACCTTTCCGATGTCCGAATATAGCCTTCCAATATATCGATCTTTATGTCTAGACCATTTCTAGACTCCTCATCATGTCCGTGATCTCATCCGGGACTCCAAACAAACTTTGGTCATCAAAACACATAACTCATAATACAAATCGTCATCGAACGTTAAGCGTGTGGACCCTACGGGTTCGATAACTATGTAGACATGACCGAGACACATCTCCGGTCAATAACCAATAGCGGAACCTGGATGCTCATATTGGCTCCTACATATTCTACGAAGATCTTTATCAGTCAAATCGCATAACAACATATGTTGTTCCCTTTGTCATCGGTATGTTACTTGCCCGAGATTCGATCATCGGTATCATCATACCTAGTTCAATCTTGTTACTGGCAAGTCTCTTTACTCGTTCCGTAATGCTTCATTCCACAACTAACTCATTAGTCAAATTGCTTGCAAGGCTTATAGTGATGAGCATTACCGAGAGGGCCCAGAGATACCTCTCCGATACACGGAGTGACAAATCCTAATCTCGATCTATGCCAACCCAACAAACACCTTCAGAGACACCTGTAGAGCATCTTTATAATTACCCAGTTATGCTGTGGTGCTTGATAGCACACAAGGTGTTCCTCCGGTATTCGGGAGTTGCATAATTTCATAGTCAGAGGAACGTGTATAAGTCATGAAGAAAGTAGTAGCAATGATACTGTAACAATCATAATGCTAAGCTAATGGATGGGTCTTGTCCATCACATCATTCTCCTAATGATGTGATCCCGTTCATCAAATGACAACACATGTCTATGGTCAGGAAACATAACCATCTTTAATTAACAAGCTAGTCAAGTAGAGGCATACTAGGGACACTATGTTTTGTCTATGTATTCACACATGTACTAAGTTTCGGATTAACACAATTCTAACATGAATAATAAACATTTATCATGATATAAGGAAATATAAATAATAACTTTATTATTGCCTCTAGGGCATACTTCCTTCAGTCTCCCACTTGCACTAGAGTCAATAATCTAGTTCACATCGCCATGTGATTTAACACCAATAGCTCACATCTGCATGTGATTAACAACCATAGTTCACATCTCCATGTGACTAACAACCAAAGGGTTTACTAGAGTCAATGATCTAGTTCACATAACTATGTGATTAACACCCAAAGAGTACTAAGGTATGATCATGTTTTGCTTGTGAGAGAAGTTTAGTCAACGGGTCTGTAACATTCAGAACCGTATGTATTTTGCAAATATTCTATGTCTACAATGCTCTGCATGGAGCTACTCTAGCTAATTGCTCCCACTTTCAATATGTATCCAGATTGAGACTTTAGAGTCATCTGGATCGGTGTAAAAGCTTGCATTGACGTAACTCTTTACGACGAACTTTTTATCACCCCCATAACCGAGAAACATTTCCCTAGTCCTCACTAAGGATAATTTTGACCGTTGCCCAGTGATGTACTCCTAGATCACTATTGTACCCCCTTGCCAAACTCATTATAAGGTGAACAATAGGTCTGGTACACAGCAAAGCGTACTTTATAGAACCTATAGCTGAGGCATAGGGAATGACTTTCATTCTCTTTCTATTTTCTGCTGTGGCCAGGTTTTGAGTCTTACTCAACTTTACACATTGCAATACAGGAAAGAACTCCTTCTTTGACTATTCCATTTTGAACTCTTTCAAAATCTTGTCAAGGTATGTACTCATTGAAAAATCTAATCAAACATCTTGATCTATCTCTATAGATCTTGATGTCCAATATGTAAGCAGCTTCACCGAGGTCTTTCTTTGAAAATCTACTTTCAAACTCTCCTTTATGATTTCCAGAAAATTCTACATCATTTCTTATCAACAATATGTCATTCACATATACTTATCAGAAAGGCTGTAGTGCTCCCACTCACTTTCTTGTAAATACAGGCTTCACTGCAAGTCTGTATAAAACTATATGCTTTGATCAACTCATAAAAGCGTATATTCCAACTCTGAGATGCTTGCACCAGTCCATAGATGGATTGCTGGAACTCGCACAGTTTGTTAGCACCTTTAGGATTGACAAAATATTCTGGTTGCATCATATACAACTCTTCTTTAAGAAATATCCATTTAATGAATGCAGTTTTGACATCCATTTACCAGATTTCATAAAATATGGCAATTGCTAACATGATTCAGACGGACTTAAGCATCGCTATGGTTGAGAAAATCTCATAGTAGTCAACACCTTGAATTTGTCGAAAACCTTTTTGCGACAAGTCGAGCTTTGTAGAGAGTAACAATACTATCAGCATCAATCTTCCTCTTGAAAATCCATTTATTCTTAATAGCTTGCCGATCATCAGCAAGTCCACCAAAGATCACTCTTTGTTCTCACACATAGATCCTATCTCAGATTTCATGGCCTCAAGCCATTTCACGGAATCTGGGCTCATCATTTCCTCCTCATAGTTCGTAGGTTCATCATGGTCTAGTAACATGACTTCCAGAATAGGATTACCGTACCACTCTGGTGCGGACCGTACTCTGCTTGACCTAAGAGGTTCGGTAATAACTTGATCTGAAGTTTCATGATCATCATCATTAGCTTCCTCACTAATTGGTGTAGGAATCACTAGAACTGATTTCTGTGATGAACTACTTTCCAATTTGGGAGAAGGTACAACTACCTCATCAAGTTCCCCTTTCCACCCACTCACTTATTTCAAGGGAATCTTCTTCTCTAGAAAGGATCCATTCTTAGCAACAAATATCTTGCCTTTAGATCTGTGATAGAAGGTGTACCCAACAGTTTCCTTTGGGTATCCTATGAAGACGCATTCCTCCGATTTGGGTTTAGAGCTTACCAGATTGAAGCTTTTTCACATAAGCATCGCAACCCCAAACTTTAAGAAACGACAACTTTGGTTTTCGGCCAAACCACAGTTCATAAGGCGTCGTCTCAACGGATTTTGATGGTGCTCTATTTAACGTCAATGCAGCTGTCTCTAATGCATAACCCCAAAATGATAGTGGTAAATTGGTAAGAGACGTCATAGATCGCACCATATTCAATAAAGTGTGGTTATGACATTCGGACACACCATTACACTATGGTGTTCCAGGTGGCGTGTGTCGGATATCGGGTTCCGGCAAAACCCTTAAGGTTCAAACTCTGGGGTGCGCGCGAAGATCTTCCCCCTACCGATCCACGTCCCAACGCCTCACCATGAATCTAAGCTACACGATGAACAACATGAGGGACACAAGGTTTATACTAGTTCGGGCCACCGTTGTGGTGTAATACCCTACTCTAGTTTGTAGTGTGGTGGATTGCCTATGGGGCTGATGATGAATAGTACAGAGGAAGAACGGCCTCGCGAGAGGTGTTCTTGAGCTGGTGCTCTACTTGGGTGGATTCGGTCTCTGTTGGCTCGGCGAGAACTCGATGCCTTCTACTGTGGTGGCTAGCTCTATATATAGAGGCCCTGGTCCTCTCCCCAAATATTGAGCGGGAAGGGAGCCAACAACGGCCATTTTGAAGGGGAACATCTAGTACAAGTTATCCTGACTAAAGTTGGTCTTCGGCTGCCAAAGCCACTGGCGATGACGCCGTCTTTTTGCTCCACGGTGACCTCCGTCCTGCCGCTCTTCTGGTCTTGGTCTTGTTGCACCGATATGGTAACCTTTGCTTGATGCCTCGGTACTCTACGCCTGCGCTTGCCCCCTTTGCACCAAAGAGCAAACGAGGACACTGCACTGGCTGGCGCCCGCCTGGTCTTGATCGTCATGGCTTGCGTCATGAGCACCTCGAGAGGTACCCCTGCCTTGATCTCTCCGCCTCCTTGCGAGCCTGCCTGGTGAGGCCGCCCCTGAGGAAGCCTTGCATCGTCCGCCCCGCGAGGCTCGACCCCTCGCGAGGGTCTTGAGCTTGGGTTGATGAAGACAGGCCATACTAGGCCACCCCTTGAGCGATGCCGCAGGCCGCAGGCAGGTAAGTCTGGGGACCCCCATTCCCAGAACGCCGATAGTAGCCCCGGGCCCAAGGCGCGCTCGGACTTGGCTTAGCAGCAAAGCGAAAGGGCAAGTGCGGAGCGCCGCGGGCCCCAACAGCCTGCGGCCTTGGTCGCCGCGTGGCGGTTGATTGGACGTGGGCGTCTCCACTTCCCCACGCTGCCTCGGCAACTACCCAATTTGACGAGTCCCTGCTGCATGCAAAAAGAATCATGATTACCTGCGATCATGGAGGCCGAATGTTGGCCTCCTCTGGACTATAAATGTGGGGGAGGCGCAGGCCCCCGCTGCACATCTCCTTTCCCCTGCCTGCTTCTTCTTCCTCCTTGCTCCAATAGCCAGTTGTGTCCCATGGCGCCGCCGAAGAGGTTCTCGGCCGCAAAGAAGGGGAAAGCTTGCCAGGAAGGGCCCGGCTCCCCTCCGCCCAAGCACGGCCGAGGTCGTCCCGGCAAGCACCCCGCGACTCCTGCAGCGGCTCCTCACGGTCGCGGTGGTGGCCCTTCGCACGATGATGGCCGCCCGGTGGGTGAGGGGAGACGTGTTGTGGATGCGCGGCCTCCCCGACCGCACTTTCACTTGGCAGAGGTGCTGCCGGAGTTTGTCATGTGGCTGGCGGATCCGGCCGGCAACTGGCTCCAGCTCCCCCGCTTCTTTGCCGGTGAACTGCAGGCCGCTGGCCTTGGTGGGCTCTAGCTGCAAGCGGACGGTTGTTGCGGCAGGGCTTCCTAGGTCACGGTGGAGGTCTCCGTCGCCGGGAACGTGGCCTTGGCCCGCGGCTGGCAGACTTTTGCCCGCGCGCGTGGCCTGGGCCGGCGGTGCACCCTGCACTTCAAGTTTGATGGCGACGTGACCCTCTATGTGAGGGTGTTCGGAGAAGACGGCCGTCGTGTCGGATGCTGCCCTGAAGACAACGGCGGCGACCGGGTGCTTGCCCTCGGCGACGGTCGTGACGAGAACGAAGGTGAGCCCGGTGATGGCTGCGCCCGCAGCTCGCCAAGCTTCAATGGCTCCTCCTCTGGTGATAGCTCCTCTAGCGGTGGCCACGATCAGCCGCCGCGCCGCCGCGCCCGCTTCAAGGGTGGTAGCGGGTCGTCCCATCGTCGCACCTCGGTGAAGCGCGAGGAGGAGTCTGATTGAGCTCGGGAGGGCGGTGCGGATCCCTCCTCGCTAGCTGTTGCGGGGCACACCGCGTTTATTTTGTTTACCTCCCTTTCCTGCATTGAGAGAGAGTGAAGTATGGACCCTCGTGGGGGGGCGTGCAAGACTATCATCCCTAATTACCATGCTATTTTAATCGTTCCCGTGCTGTGTTATGGTGTTGCGGCTATGTGCTCGCGCGTAGGAACAACTTAGCTCAGGAGGTTCGCCGCAGTTTCCGCCTCGCGAGGTAGTCGCCTAAGGCCTCACCGGGCGCCTTAAAGCCTGCAAAGATCAGTCGGGGGAATAGTTTTCGAACCTTTGCCGTGAAGGTGACCAACTTAGGTCCAGCGTTTTTCATCGCGATGCCCATGGGGCATGGACTGGGAGGGGGTGCTCCCGCTATGAACTTGAGCGAGGGAACCTCACGAAATCAGGCGAGAAGGGGCTCACGAGGGCGCCCGCGTAGCCCCTCGCGAGGCCTGCGAGAGAAAGAGAGAACGAGCCGGGAGAAAACCAAAGATAGAGAACTAAGGGCAGGGGACGGCAGACAACACTCGAAGCAACTCCAATAAAGTTTCAAAACAAGGGATAACAAGCCCACTGCAGAAAGCAAATGAAAAGCCGCATCCGGCACCTAGTCTAGTCTTCGACGTCTTCTCACCAGCGCGGAGCTAAGTGCTGCCACTGGGCATGGGTGGGAGCCCCCGAGGCCCAAGGGCGGCACTCCAGAGACTCCGGAGTGTGTACAGGCCCAACTCATTATTACATGAGAGTGTCACGGGCGGCGAGCTTCATAGGCACTGGGCCTTCTTCACAGGCACCGGGCCTTTCTTGGGGCGGCAAGCTTCACAGGCACCGGGCCTTCTTTATAGGCACTGGGCCCTTCTTCACACGCATCGGGCCTTCTTTACAGGCATTGGGCCTTACTTCACAGGCACCGGGCCTTCTTTACAGGCACTGGGCCTTTCTTGGGGCAGCGAGCTTCACAGGCACCGGGCCTCCTTTATAGGCACTGGGCCCTTCTTCATAGGCACCGGGCCTTCTTTACAGGCACTGGGCCTTACTTCACAGGCACCGGGCCTTCTTTACAGGCACTGGGCCTTACTTCAAGGGTAGAACATCCGGAGGTGCAGAATGTTCCACGTGTTCGGAATGGGCACCCCTTCCTGGGTCTCCAAGCGCGCGGCACCAGGCCTGGAAACATGAACAACCTTGAACGGGCCCTGGCACATGGGTGAGAGCTTGTGCATCCCTTCCCTGGAGAGTACCCGCTTGAGCACGAGGTCACCTACCTCAAGAGTCCTGGGGCGGATGTGGCAGTAGTGATACCGCCGCAGCGCCTGCTGGTATCTTGCTGCGCGTAGCGTGGCCTCCCGTCGGTGTTCCTCCCCCAGCACGAGGTCCATCCCCCGCATGGCATCCTGCTGCGCCTCATCAAACGCCAGGACCCGTGCGGAGCGATGCCTGACCTCGTGAGGAAGGACCGCCTCTGCTCTGTAGACGAGGAAGAACGGGGTCTCGCTAGTTGACTTGGTGGCGGTGGTGCGGATGGACCACAGCACATACTAGAGCTCGTCGTACCAGCCCTTGCCGCGGGCTTCCAGCTTTTTCTTGAAGGTCCTGGTTTTGAGGCCCTTCAGGACCTCTACGTTGGAGCGTTCTGCCCGGCCGTTACTCCGGGGATGTGCCACCGAAGCGTAGCATATCTGCGTTCCAAGGTTAGCACAATATGTTTTGAAGAGATTGCTGGTGAACTATGAACCGTTGTCGATGATGATGTGATTAGGGACCCCGAATCGGCTCACGAGGCCCTTGATGAACTTGACCACAGAACTAGCTGGGATGGTGCAGACGGATTCTACTTCTGCCCACTTGGTGAACTTGTCGATGGCGACGTAGAGGTAGCGGTAGCCCCCAGGCGCTCGAGGAAACGGGCCCAGGATATCCAGCCCCCAGACCGCGAACGGCCACGAGAGTGGGATGGTCTGCAGGCCCTGAGCTGGCTGATGAATCTGCTTGGCTTGGAATTGGCAGGCTTCGTAGGCCTTCACCAGCTCGATTGTGTCGTTGAGTGCCGTAGGCCAGTAAAACCCGCTGCGAAACGCCTTACCGATGAGGGTCCGTGATGACGAGTGGTGTCCACAATCTCCATCATGTATGTCAGCCAGTAGCTCCTTCCCTGTTCCCTGGAGATGCAACGTAGGGAAACATCATTTGGCCACCTCCGGTAGAGCTCTCCGTCTTGGATGCAGTAGGCTGTGGCCTGCTGGGCCACGCGTTCCGTGTCCTCTTCTTTCTCTGGCAATGTCCCTTGCATCAGGTAGTCCTTGAATTCCACGGTCTAGCATCCCTCCTGAGGCTCCAGCGCCAGGAGCAAGCGTGCTCCCGAGGTCGGGCCACAGGCTGGGGCTCCTAAGGCAGGTGGCTGAGGGAGCTCTTCCCGAGGTTGCACCGTGCTTGACAGCGTTGGTGCCGCCGAGGGCTTGAAGAGCTGTTCCTCGAACACGCCAGGCTCCTGAGGCAGCCGCCCAGATGCCCTCCTGGCGATGTCATCAGCCTCTTGGTTGGTGCCGTGGGGCACATGCTGCAACTCCAGCCCCCAAAATTGCTTTTCCATTCTGCGCACCTCCGCAAGATATGCCTCTATGTGCTCGTCCTTGGGCTCGTACACTTTGTTGGAGAAGTTGACGAGGAGCTGTGAGTCTCCGTTGATGACGAGGCGCTTCACCCCCAGAGCTGCCGCGGCTTTTAAGCCCGCTATGAGACCCTCGTATTCTGCTATGTTGTTGGAAACCTTCTCGGCCTGCTGGAAGCAGGGCTGCACGGCGTAATAGAGCTTGTCCTGAGTGGGGGATATAAGCACTGTGCCAGCCCCCGTGCCATGTCGCGAGAATGCTCCATCGAAGTACATGACCCAGCCGTATGGCGCCTCGCTTCCTGGGGAAAGTGACCGATCTTCGCCTGCTTCGAGCCCTGGCGCCTCTGTCCATTCCGCCACAAAATTTGCAAGTGCGGCTCCCTTGACAACCCTGGTTGGTCCCTGCCGCGCTTCGTGTCTGGTTCTGCTGCGAGTACAGTTGCTCCTTTGCACTTCACGTCATTGGCCTTGGCTTTCTTCTCTTCTGGGTCAGCAGCTGGAAGCTCGAGAAGGGAGAGGCGCCCCTCCTTAGCCCTTGCGCACTTGGTCGCCAGGTTGAACAACTCCAGAGATGTGCACAGATCCTCATGGATAGCTAGCTCCTCCTTCATCTTGACGTCGCGGACGCCATCAGAGAATGCCGAGATGATGGCCTCCTCAGTCACCTTGGCAATCTTGAGGCGAGCGCTGTTGAAGCGCTGGATGTACTTCTGCAGGGTCTCTCCTAGTTGTTGCTTGATGCGGCGCAGGTCACCCATGACTGGAGGACGGTCGCGAGTGCCTTGGAAGTTGGCGATTGAGCGGGTGTGCATCTCATCCCAAGAGGAGATCGAGCCGGGAGACAGGTTCAGGAGCCAGGTGCGGGCACCATCCTTGAGCGCCATGGGAAACCAGTTCGCCATGACGTTTTCGTCTCTGTTGGCCGCCAAAATGCCTAGCTCGTAGAGCTGTAGGAACTCCATGGGGTCGGCGGTGCCGTCGTAGTGAGGAGGCAGATCCGGCTTGAACTTGCCTGGCCAGGCGACACTGCGTAGCTCAGTGGTGAAGGCGCGACAATCTGCGGTGGCCATCGGAACCCTTTGCAGACGTGGGGCTTGCTCTTGGAGATTCCCGCGCACCGCCGCCAGGGGCAGCGCGGGATCTTGATGTGCTGGCGCAGGAATGCGGTTTTGACGTGTCGGAGCGGGGAGCACGTGAGCGCCTTCTTGAGGTCGAGGGATCTCTTGGCAGCTCCTTTCTTGTTGCGCGGGTACTGGACGCGGTGGGTCTCGTCCAGGGGCCGCGCACCTTGGAGCTAGGGCGCCTTCTTGGAGAGGAGGTGGCGGAGGCACCTCCTGAGCTGCATCACCCACGCAGGACGGAGGGCGAGGCAGTGAGAGGGACGGCGCAGGAGAGCCCCCTGCGGTGCTGACGAGCTCGGTGATGCGAGTGAGCCACTCCTCGTAGAGGTTGTTGACGGGGCGGTAGTGCAGGAGCTCACATGCCAGGAGTAGTGCGGCCTGCGCGTCCGTGGGAGCACAACGGGCGTGAGACGATGAACCAGTTGGGGTCAGCGACGGAGTGGCGGTGCAGCCATCCCGCCGCACCGAGGGATGCATCGACGACGCTTGCTGCTCGTTCCCCGCCGGGCCAGTGGCGGCGTTGGCGGCAGGCGATGGGGAACGATGGGGAGGCCCACCGACGGGGGCTGTCTGGGCGACGCACGCGACGAGAGCAGCCCGACGCTCGGCGCGGGCTCGGCGAGCGTCAGCCATGGACGCGACGAACGATCGAACACGGAACAACGGAAGAAAGATTCCGGCGCAACCCTACGTGGCGTGCCAAATGTCGGATATCGGGTTCCGGCAAAACCCTTAAGGTTTGAACTTTGGGGTGTGCGCGAAGATCTTCCCCCTACCGATCCACGTCCCAACGCCTCGCCATGAATCTAAGCTACACGAGGGACACAAGGTTTATACTAGTTCGGGCCACCGTTGTGGTGTAATACCCTACTCTAGTTTGTGGTGTGGTGGATTGCCTCTGGGGCTGATGATGAACAGTACAAAGGAAGAACGGCCTCGTGAGAGGTGTTCTTGAGCTGGTGCTCTACTTGGGTGGATTCGGTCTCTCTTGGCTCGGCGAGAACTCGATGCCTTCTACTGTAGTGGCTAGCTCTACATGTAGAGGCCCTGGTCCTCTCCCCAAATATTGAGAGGGAAGAGAGCCAACAATGGCCATTTTGAAGGGGAACATCTAGTACAAGTTATTCTGACTAAAGTTGGTCTTCGACTGCCAAAGGCACTGGCGATGACGCCGTCTTGGGCTCCACGGTGACCTCCGTCCTGCCGCTCTGCTGGTGTTGGTCTTGTTGCACCGATATGGTAACCTTTGCTTGATGCCTCGGTACTCCGCGCCTGCACTTGCCCCCTTTGCACCAAAGAGGAAATGAGGACACTGCACACGTTGGCGCCCGCCTGGAGCTCGCCTGGTCTTGATCGTCATGGCTTGCGTCATGAGCACCTCGCGAGGTACCCCTGCCTTGATCTCTCTGCCTCCTCGCGAGCCCGCCTGGTGAGGCCGCCCCTGAGGAAGCCTTGCATCGTCCGCCCCACGAGGCTCGGCCCCTCGCGTGGGTCTTGAGCTTGTGTTGATGAAGACGGGTTGTACTGGGCCTCCCCTTGAGCCACGCCACAGGCCGCAGGCAGGCAAGTCTGGGGACCCCCATTCCCAGAATGCCGACAGCGTGAGCTGTGAAACCATACCACATTGTTTTAAATGAAGGCCAAACTCATAACTCAAATATTCTCCTCTACGATC
The DNA here is from genome assembly GCF_018294505.1 of Triticum aestivum. Taxonomy (NCBI): domain Eukaryota; kingdom Viridiplantae; phylum Streptophyta; class Magnoliopsida; order Poales; family Poaceae; genus Triticum; species Triticum aestivum. The sequence continues at coordinate 531,001,277 of NC_057813.1, read as the reverse complement.
AGATCGTAGAAACTTTATTTTCTTATTACGATGATTCTCCACTTCACTCTGAAATTCTTTGAACTTTTAAAATGTTTCAGACTTGTGTTTCATTAAGAAGATATACTCATATCTGCTCAAATCATCTGTGAAGGTCAGAAAACAATGATACCCGCCACGAGCCTCAACACTCATTGGACCGCATACATTGGTATGTATTATTTCCAATAAATCAGTAGCTCGTTCCATTGTTCTGGAGAATGGAGTTTTAGTCATCTTGCCCATTAGGCATGGTTCGCAAGCACCAAGTGATTCATAATCAAGTGATTCCAAAAGCCCATCAGCATGGAGTTTCTTCATGCGCTTTACACCAATATGACCTAAACAGCAGTGCCACAACTATGTTGCACTATCATTATCAACTTGCATCTTTTAGCATCAATATTATGAATATGTGTATCACTACGATCGAGATTCCGTAAACCATCAATATTGGGTGTATGACCATAGAGAAGGTTTTATTCATGTAAACAGAATAATAATTATTCTCTTTCTTAAATGAATAACCATATTGCAATAAACATGATCTAATCATATTCATGCTCAACGCAAACACCAAATAACATTTATTTAGGTTCAACACTAATCCTGAAAGTATAGGGAGTGTGCGATGATGATCATATCAATCTTGGAACCACTTCCAACATACATCGTCACTTGATCCTTAACTAGTCTCTATTTATTCTGTAACTCCTGTTTCGAGTTACTAATTTTAGCAACCGAACAAGTATCGAATACCCAGGGGCTACTATGAACACTAGCAAGGTACACATCAATAACATGTATATCAAATATATAACTTTGTTCACTTTGCCATCCCTCTTTTCCACCAAATATTTGGGGTAGTTCCGCTTCCAGTGACCATTTCCTTTGCAGTAGAAGCACTTTGTTTCAGGCTTAGGTCTAGCTTTGGGCTTCTTCACGGGAGTGACAACTTGCTTGCCATTCTGCTTGAAGTTCCCTTTCTTTCCCTTTGCTCTTTTCTTGAAACTAGTGGTCTTGTCAATCATCAACACTTGATGCTCTTTCTTGATTTCTACCTTCGTCGATCGTTTTCGTCATCCCTTGCATACTATAGTTCATCAGGACGTTCCAGTAACTTGGTGATGGTGACTAGAGAACTCTGTCAATCACTATCTTGATTCAAGCGATTGTAGTACCCAGACATTCTGAGCACATGCTCACTAGCTGAGCAATTCTCCTCCATCTATTAGGAGAAGTTCTTGTCAAAAAGGTCTCATACCTATCGACGCGGGCATGAGTCTGAAATACAAATTTCAGCTCTTGAAACATCTCATATGTTTTGTGGTGTTCAAAACGGTTTTTGAAGTCCCGGTTCTAAGCCGTAAAGCATGGTGCACTAAACTATCAAGTAGTCATCATATTGAGCTAGCCAAACGTTCATAACGTCTGCATCTGCTCCTGCAATAGGTCTGTCACCTAGCGGTGCATCAAGGACATAATTCTTCTGTGCAGCAATGAGAATAAACCTCAGATCACGGACCCAATCTGCATAATTGCTATTATCATATTTCAACTTAGTTTTCTCTAGGAACATATAAAAACATAGGGAAGCTACAACACGAGCTATTGATCTACAACATAATTTGCAAAATTCTATCAGGACTAAGTTCATGATAAATTAAAGTTCAATTAATCATATTACTTAAGAACTCCCACTTAGATAGACATCCCTCTAGACATCTAAATGATCACATGATCCATATCAACTAAACCATGTCTGATCATCACGTGAGATGGAGTAGGTTCCAATGGTGAACATCACTATGTTGATCATATCTACCATATGATTCACGCTCGACCTTTCGGTCTCCAGTGTTCCGAGGCCATATCTGCATATGCTAGGCTCGTCAAGTTTAACCCGAGTATTCTGCGTGTGCAAAACTGTCTTGCACCCGTTGTATGTGAACGTAGAGCCTATCACACCCGATCATCATGTGGTGTCTCGGCACGAAGAACTGTGGCAACGGTGCATACTCAGGGAGAGCACTTATACCTTCAAATTTAGTAAGGGATCATCTTATAATGCTACCGCCGTACTAAGAAAAATAAGATGCATAAAGATAAACATCACATGCAATCAAAATATGTGACATGATATGGCCATCATCATCTTGTGCTCATGATCTCCATCACCGAAGCATCGTCATGATCTCCATCATCACCGGCACGACACCTTGATCTCCATCGTAGCATCGTTATCGTCTCACACACTATTGTTACTACGACTATTGCTACCACTTAGTGATAAAGTAAAACAATTACATGGCGATTGCATTGCATACAATAAAGCGACAACCATATGGCTCCTGCCAGTTGCCGATAACTTTGTTACAAAACATGATCATCTCATACAAAAATTTATATCACATCTTGCCTTGACCATATCACATCACAGCAAGCCCTGCAAAAACAAGTTAGACGTCCTCTACTTTGTTGTTGCAAGCTTTACGTGGCTGCTATGGGCTTCTAGCAAGAACCGTTCTTACCTACGCATCAAAACCACAAAGATTTTTCGTAAAGTGTGATGTTTTAACCTTCAACAAGGACCGGCCATAGTCAAACTCGATTCAACTAAAGTTGGAGAAACAAACACCGCCAGCCACCTATGTGCAAAAGCACGTCGGTAGAACAAGTCTCATGAACGCGGTCATGTAATGTCGGTCCAGGGCGCTTCATCCAATAATACCGCCGAATCAAAGTAAGACGTTGGTGGTAATTAAGCAGTATGATTATTATCGCACACAACTCTTTGTGTTCTACTCGTGCATATAACATCTACACATAGACCTGGCTCGGATGCCACTATTGGGGAACGCGGTAATTTCAAAAAAATCCTACGATCACGCAAGATCTATCTAGGTGATGCATAGCAATGGGGGGAGTTTGTCCTCGTACCCTCGTAGACCGAAAACGGAAGCGTTATGTAACACGGTTGATGTAGTCGAATGTCTTCATGATCCAGCCGATCAAGTACCAAACGCACGGCACCTCCGCAATCTGCACATGTTCAGCTCGACGACGTCCCTCGAACTCTTGATCCAGCTGAGGCCGAGGGAGAGTTCCGTCAGCACGACGGCATGGTGACGGTGATGATGAAGTTACCAGCACAGGGCTTCGACTAAGCACTACGATGATATGACCGAGGTGGAAATCTGTGGAGGGGGCACCACACACGGCTAACAGATCAACTTGATCAACTTGTGTGTCTATGGGGTGCCCCCTGGCCACGTATATAAAGGAGGGGAGGGAAGAGGTGGCCGGCCCAAGGGGGCGCGCCAGGTGTGGGGAATCCTAGTAGTCCAAGTAGGATTCCCCTCCTCTTTCCTATTCCTAGGAGAAGGAGGGAAGGAGGAAGAGGGGAGAAGGAAGGAGGGGGACGTTGCCCCCTCCTAGTCCAATTCGGACCAGCCCATGGGGAGCGCGCGGCCACCCCTTGAGGCCCTTCTCTCCTTTCCCATATGGCCATTAAGGCCCATTACTTCCCCGGCGAATTCCCGTAACTCTCCGGTACTCCGAAAAATACCCGAATAACTCGGAACCTTTCTGATGTCCGAATATAGCCTTCCAATATATCAATCTTTACATATAGACCATTTCTAGACTCCTCGTCACGTCTGTGATCTCATCCGGGACTCCGAACAAACTTCGGTCATCAAAACACATAACTCATAATACAAATCTTCATCAACCGTTAAGCATGTGGACCCTACGGTTCGAGAACTATGTAGAGATGACCGAGACACATCTCTGGTCAATAACCAATAGCAGAACCTGGATGCTCATATTGGCTCCTACATATTCTATGAAGATCTTTATCGGCCAAACCGCATAACAACATACGTTATTCCCTTTGTCATCAGTATGTTACTTGCCCGAGATTCGATCATCGATATCATCATACCTAGTTCAATCTCGTTACCGGCAAGTCTCTTTACTCGTTCTGCAATGCTTCGTCCCGCAACTAACTCATTAGTCACATTGCTTGCAAGGCTTATAGTGATGAACATTACTGAGAGGGCCCAGAGATACCTCTCCGATACACGGAGTGACAAATCCTAATCTCGATCTATGCTAACCCAACAAACACCTTCGGAGACACCTGTAGAGCATCTTTATAATCACCCAGTTACGTTGTGACATTTGATAGCACACAAGGTGTTTCTCCGGTATTCGGGAGTTGCATAATCTCATAGTCAAAGGAACGTGTATATGTCATGAAGAAAGCAGTAGCAATGAAACTGTAATGATCATAAATCTAAGCTAACGGATGGGTCTTGTCCATCACATCATTCTCCTAACGATGTGATCCTGTTCATCAAATGACAACACATGTCTATGGTTAGGAAACATAACCATCTTTGACTAACGAGCTAGTCAAGTAGAGGCATACTAGGGACACTATGTTTTGTCTATGTATTCACACATGTACTAAGTTTCTGGTTAATACAATTCTAGCATGAATAATAAACATTTATCATGATATAAGAAAATATAAATAATAACTTTATTATTTCCTCTGGGGCATATTTCCTTCAATGTGTATTTAACATGAAGAAAGCAATAGCAATAAACTGAACAATCATTATGCTAAGCTAACGGATGGGTCTTGTCCATCACATCATTCTCCTAATGATGTGATCCCGTTATCAAATGACAACACATGTCTATGGTTAGGAAACCTTAACCATCTTTGATCAATGAGCTAGTCTAGTATAGGCTTACTAGGGACACGGTATTTATTTATGTATTCACAAATGTATTTAAGTTTCTGATCAATACAATTCCAGCATGAATAATAAACCTTTATCATGAATAAGGAAATATAAAATAACAACTTTATTATTGCCTCTAGGGCATATATCCTTTAGTCTCACACTTGCACTAGAGTCAATAATCTAGATTACATAGTAATGAATCTAACACCCATGGAGTCTTAGTGCTGATCATGTTTTGCTTGCGGAAGAGGCTTAGTCAACGGGTGTGCCACATTCAGATCCGTATGTATTTTGCAAATCTCTATGCCTCCATCCTTGACCTTTTCATGAATGGAGTTGAAGCGTCTCTTGATGTGTTTGGTTTTCTTGTGAAACCTGGATTCCTTCGCCAAGGCAATTGCTCCAGTGTTGTCACAAAAGATTTTTATTGGACCCGATGCACTGGGTATTACACCCAGATTAGGTATGAACTCCTTCATCCAGACTCCTTCATGTGCTGCTTCTGAAGCAGCTATGTACTCCGCTTCACATGTAGATCCCGCCATGACGCTCTGCTTGGAACTGCACCAACTGACAGCTCCACCATTCAATACAAATATGTATCCAGTTTGTGACTTAGAGTCATCCGGATCAGTGTCGAAGCTAGCATCAGTGTAACCATTTATGATGAGCTCTTTGTCACCTCCATAAACGAGAAACATATCCTTGGTCCTTTTCAGGTACTTCAGGATGTTCTTGACCATTGTCCAGTGATCCACTCCTGGATTACTTTGGTACCTCCCTGCCAAACTTATGGCAAGGCACACATCAGGTCTGGTACACAGCATAGCAACATGATAGAACCTATGGCTGAGGCATAGGGAATGACTTTCATTCTCTCTCTATCTTCGACAGTGGTCGGGCTTTGAGTCTAACTCAATTTCACACCTTGTAACACAGGCAAGAACCCTTTCTTTGACTGATCCATTTTGAACTTCTTCAAAACTTTGTCAAGGTATGTGCTTTGTGAAAGTCCTATTAAGCATCTCGATCTATCTCTATAGATCTTGATGCCCAATATATACGCAGCTTCACCGAGGCCTTTCGTTGAAAAATTCTTATTCAAGTATCCTTTTATGCTGTCCAGAAATTCCATATCATTTCCAATCAATAATATGTCATCCACATATAATACCAGAAATGCTACAGAGCTCCCACTCACTTTCTTGTAAATACAGGCTTCACCGTGAGTCTGTATAAAACCATATGCTTTGATCACCTCATCAAAGCGTATATTCCAACCTTCTGGCTGCATCATATACAACTCTTCTTTAAGATATCCATTAAGGAATGCAGTTTTGACATCCATTTTCCAGATTTCATAAAAATGCGGAAATTGCTAACATGATTTGGACTGACTTAAGCATCGCTACGGGTGAGAAAGTCTCATCGTAGTCAACTCCTTGAACTTGTCGAAAACCTTCCGCATCAAGTAGAGCTTTGTAGACGGTTGTCGGTGTCAAAACCGGCGGATCTCGAGTAGGGGGTCCCGAACTGTGCGTCTAAGGCTAATGGTAACAGGAGGCGGGGGACATAATGTCTACCCAGGTTCGGGCCCTCTCAATGGAGGTAATACCCTACTTCCTTCTTGATTGATCTTGATGATATGAGTATTACAAGAGTTGATCTACCACGAGATCGTAGAGGCTAAAACCTAGAAGCTAGCCTATCATTATGATTGTTGTTGTCCTACAGACTAAACCCTCTGGTTTATATAGACACTAGAGGGGGCTAGGGTTACACAGAGTCAGTTACAGAGAAGGAGATCTACATATCCGAACTGCCAAGCTCGCCTTCCACACAAAGGAGAGTCCCACACGGACACGGGACGAAGTCTTCAATCTTGTATCTTCATAGTCCAACAGTCCGGCATAAGCATATAGTCTGGCTGTCCGAGGACCCCCTAATCCAGGACTCCCTTAGTAGCCCCTGAACCAGGCTTCAATGACGATGAGTCCGGCGTGCAAATTGTCTTCGGCATTGCAAGGTGGGTTCTTCTCCAAATCCAGAGTACCTGTTGTAACGAGTAGTGTCCGGCTTCCCATTAATGTTGCACTCCTCGGCTTCTGTACTTAATGATGGTAGTCTCCATGTGTCGAGCGAATGCGAGAAGTTGGGGCATTTTTACATTTGCCACCCTGACCATGTTAGTAGATCGTCTATTAAAGAGACGGGGATCCTCGGATCCATATCACACCATCTTCCCCAAGCAAGGAGTCATCAGAGCGTGCCCGAAAAGGCCATCCCATCATGGCCGGTCGCCACAGCTCCTCTTCTCGCTCTTGTAGTGATAAGCCAGGTGATTGGGAGAAGTGTTATGTATCCCTGGCCGATTGGTGGAGTTGCAGACCCAGGGGTTCCTCCTGCTTGCATATATGGTCCCCGTCCGAGCTGGACTTGCCACTTACGATGGCCGGGAGCAAGTAGAGAGTTTCCCCAACCCATCCAGGGCGGAGCGAGTATGCCTTGTCCCTTTCTTGCTGAGGGGACTCGGATTTCCAATCCATCCGTTCCTCCGTGGGCTCCTGGAGTACTACGGCCTCCAGCTGCATAACTTCACTCCTGCCTCCATACTGCACATCGCAGGTTATATTGCCCTTTGCGAGCTAATTCTGGGTTGCGAAGCTCATTTCGAGCTATGGAAGAGGCTATTCTGCCTCGTCCCTCGCAATCGGGAGGGATCAATATACCAAGTTGGCGGAGCCGAAGTATGGCGCATCGCCGGAACCGAATACCTATCCGGCACTCCAAAGAAGACATCCGAAGACTGGCCTTCGGAGTGGTTTTATATAGAGGACGTCCCCCTTCCGGACCCTATCCGGGTAGGCCTTCCTGAGTTTGCCAATGCCCCACTGAAGAAATGCCGCAGCTGGCATCCCTGGAGCCCCTAGGAGGAAGATAACAGAGAGGTCCTTTATCTGATGGGCAGTATAAAAATGCTGGCCAAATCAGGATTGACAATAATCGAGGTTATATCAATATGTATAATGCGGGGGGTGCAGCCACTTTAGTATCGGGGGAAACCCATGTGGCACTTCAATGGAGAAGATGATGCCACCCGCTGCAGTCGTAAAGGTCCGGACTCCGCCACCGCTCTGGTGAAAATATTGTCCGACTTGTATAAAGGAGAAGAAGAGGAGTTCACCCGCATTAAGCCATGGGATGGATTTTCCATGTACAACCCCCTAGCTGGGTGAGCTGCTATCCTTTACTCAACTCTGTTCATTCCTGCATCTTACCATCACAAATATTTACCTTGCTAATTCAAAGCAGGAACTGCAAAAAGTCATGTGGGAGGTCCACAGCCCGTCTCCACAGTCAGAGGATCCCAACCGGGCCCTCGACCCCGGACTTGAAGAAGATCCGGACATATTTGTGGAGCTCGTCGACATGATGTTTTACCAATTAAGCTGTGATGGTGCCTTGGTGGCCATCATAGCTGATTATCCTAGCCTACTCCATGCATCGCATGCAAGTAAAACCAGAGTCCTAACTTCCAAGAAGGATCCCTTCTTTGAGCCTTACATACCGCACATGTATTGCGTTTTATAGGGAAGGCCATCGGGGCACCGCGCCGAACCCGCGGTGACTCGCCAACAAGGGGCACCGAAGCTGGGTAGGCTTAAAAGGAAGGCGGTCAGGACCGAGAAGCCATCACAGAGGTATGATTAAAAACCTGGTCCATGATTATCGTCTTCAAAATACAACAATGTCCATGGTCCCCTGGCAGAAAAAGCGCTCGCCGGACTGTGTCTGGAGAGCCTGCCGGCATGCCTCCTCCAGCCGGACTCCAGAGCCTGACTCAAGGGCGGAGGCTAATGCGGGGACAACGTCGGATAGTCCTCCTACAGAGGATGCAGATAGAATATCCGCTACAAATTCCGAAGTGGAGAGTGCCATGAATCACAGGCATCGACGGGCCGCACTCCTCGACCCTAATTTCTCCAAGGAGGCGTTCAATGCCTTCAACTCAGGAGACGCGTACATCCGAGCTGCTCAAGGTGGTCTTGCTGGAGCCACGGAGCAGTATTTAAAGGATATACGGGTAAGAAAGTCTGATAATTATGTATATCAGTAGCCCCTGAGACTTGAAACAGTTGGCACAACTGATTTAAGGATCATTGTATGCATAGGTTCTTACAGAGAAGAACACCCACTTGTCCCAAGAGCTGGAGGAGTGCAAAGCCCAGCTAAAGGCCGCAGTTGCCGGAATGGAGGAATCTAAGAAGGCCTGATCTGGTAATACTTGTCTCAAAAAGAATGTAATTACGTGTACCAGTTAGTATTGGGCATGCTTGTGAATCTAACAATAGATTCTGCAGATAATCCCAGAGGGAATCCGGGGATTGTACAAGAGGATGAGCAACAAGCTAAATGGCAGCTAGAGGCTGGCGAGCGTGTGCTTACCCGGGTTAGGCTAGAGAAAAACGATCTCCAAGATGCCAATACCCGACTGGGCGTTGAATTAAAAGATGTTCGGGCCCAGCTTGCTGACTCCGTGAAGGAGAATAAGAGGCTTCGACGCGGAATTTTTAGTAGTGCTCGAATGAACCTTTATACAGTTCGGCGAAGAAGCGGGCTAACAGAGTTATGTCTGTAGGTATGCTGACAAGTCGCCCCGAAGAGGAGATGCCCGGATCCGCAGGAGATCTTCTGCAAGAGCTCTCACAACTGCACAAAGAAGTTTGGTAGGTGATGCAGGGTATTGCTCAGGCCTTTTGGCCATCCGCCTCCCTGCCAAGAGGCATGGGGAGCTTGTAGAGATTCTCAAGGGAGCACGGCAGCGCTTCCGATTATGGAAGATATCGTCCTGTCGACAAGGTGCGAGGGAAGCCTGGGCCATGGTGAAGACGCGGTACACTAAGGTTGACCCGAATCACATGGCCGAGGTCGGACCTGTAGGGTCAGATGGGAAAGATATCCCCGTTAGTCTGGTATATGACCAGGTAGGATTAGCCGCAAAGTATTCCCAACAGGATTGTAGGCTAGACAGCCTGTTGGATGGTATAGAAGAAGAATTTAGTCAGTCTAAGTGACTGTGTACTTCAAATGACATATTTTGTCCCTAGCTGGATTGTAAATCATTTGTCATGGCGGACCTTTTCGCTTCAACCTCTGGACCCGATAGTCCGGAGTGTATCCGAATACTCGCTCAGTTATGTAAACCGGGTATGCATGGAAACCAGGCGTAGGGGTCATAAGTGCTTGAATAGACAAGTACCCAACTAGTTATTTTATATTACATGGATAGTAAGAAACATCTTCCAGGGAGAATAGTTCCGTTAAGGGTTCCTTTCCCTAGGTACGCATGCATTAGTGTGCATGTCCGAACTGCGAACAGAGACGCGGGATATGAAACATCTGGGGGTTTATATTGTAAATGGGTAAAAAACATCTTTTGTTCACCGACCAAATATTCCCTTAAGAACGCTAGCTTCACCCAGTCTGAGGTACACGTCTGGCTGACCCGGCAATAACAATCACAGAGGTGCTCCCCTTATGCCCTAGCCAAACTAACGGGAATGTAGGGCATAAACACAGGAGCCAGGCAACCCAGCTTGGCCAAAACTTAAGTCATATCGATGCATATAATGGCAAAAAAGGTACATATGGAAAAGTGACACATATGTAGTGGGCATAAAGCCCGGGAGGTAATTATATTAAGCTTCTGTATAAGAAGCCCCCAGGTATAATGAGCATGCATAGCGCGTCAAGATTGTGTAGTCAAGACACACTTGAAGCCTTTAAGGCCATAAGGGAAAAAGTAAGAAAGAAAGAAAGAAAGAGAAAGAGAAAGAGGATACATCTTTAAAAAAGGCGTAGGTAAGGAGACGAACACAGAGTCTGCCACTAGGCGTAGAATCTTCAGAGTCTGGCCGCGTTCCATGGGTTTGGCTCGAGTCGATTATCAGATGCATCACGCAGACGGTGCGCTCCTCTGGTGAGAACTTTATCAATGATGAAGGGACCCTCCCACTTGGGCTTGAGCTTGTCCTTTTTCTTCTCCAGTAGGCGTAGAACGAGTTCGCCAACGTTATAAGTTTTGTCCCGTACTTCTCTACTTTGATACCTTCAAGCCTGTTGCTGATAGAATGCGGAACGGGCTTTTGCGACGTCACGCTCCTCCTCCAGGGCATCTAAATTGTCCTGCCGATCAAGCTAGGCTTCTCTCTCTTCGTACATGCGCACTCGAGGTGAGTCATGAATGATATTGCAGGGCAATACCGCCTCTGCACCGTACACCATAAAAAATGTGTGTATCCGGTAGTGCGATTCGGCGTGGTCCACAGCCCCCATAGTACGGAGTCGAGCTCCTCAACCCAGTGCGTCTCTGATTCCTTCAAGGATCGCACTAGTATGGGTTTGATGCCGCTCATAATAAGACCATTTGCTCGTTCGACTTGACCGTTTGTTTGGGGGTGATAGACGGAGGCGTAATCGAGCTTAATGCCCATGTTGCCGCACCAAGTTTTCACCTCATCGGCTATGAAGCTGGAGCCATTATCGGTGATGATGCTGTAGGGGACACCGTAACGGTGTACGACCCCTGATATGAAGTCTATCACTGGTCCGGATTCAACCATTTTAACTGGTTTGGCTTCTATCCATTTGGTGAATTTATCTACCATGACCAACAAGTATTTTTTTTCTTATGGCTTCCTCCTTTAAGGGGTCCAACCATATCGAGCCCCCAGACCATGAAGGGCCAAGTTATGGGGATTGTTTGGAGAGTGGTAGGTGGCATATGGCTTTGATTTGCAAAAAGCTGGCAACCGACACAATGTTGGACGAGGTCCTGTGCGTCTGCTTGGGCTGTCGGCCAGTAGAAACCTGTACGGAAAGCCTTGCTTACAAGGGCCCGAGCTGCGGCGTGGTGGCCACCGAGTCCAGCGTGAATTTCGGCCAAGAGTTGTTGCCCTTCCTCTTTGGAGATGCACCTTTGGAGCACTCTGGTCGCGCTTTTCTTATAAATCTCTCCCTAGTGGACCTTGTAGGCTTTAGAGCGCCGCACAATGTAACGTGCCTCATTTTGGTCCTCAGGGAGTTCTTGCCTATTTAGGTAGGCTAAGAAGGGTTCTGTCCACGGGGCGGTAACAGCCATGATCACGTGGGCTGAAGGTGTTATTTCGGTGGCGGAGCCTCCGGTTATGTCAGTGTGTTTGGGATCTGGGGTTGTGGTCGGATCCGGACTAGTATTGCCGGTCTCCCCTTCCCACAGAACGGATGGCTTGAACAGCCTTTCCAAGAAGATATTAGGTGGGATAGGGTCGCGCTTAGCACCAATGCGGGCAAGGATATCCGTCGCTTGATTGTTTTCTCGGACCACATGATGGAATTCGAGCCCCTTGAACCGAGCTGACATCTTGAGGACGGCATTGCGGTAGGCCATCATTTTCGGGTCCTTGGCGTCAAAGACTCCATTTATTTGAGATATTGCAAGGTTTGAATCCCCACGCACTTCTAGGCTTTGAATGCCCATGGAGACTGCCATCTGAAGACCATGCAACAGAGCCTCGTATTCGGCTGCATTGTTGGAGTCTGTGTATAATATTTGGAGTACGTATTGGACTGTATCTCCAGTGGGGGATGTCAGGACAACGCCTGCTCCCAGACCAGCCAGCATCTTAGAGCCGTCAAAGTGCATGATCCAATTAGAGTACGCGCCATACTCTTTAGGGAGTTCGGCTTCTGTCCATTCAGCGACAAAGTCAGCCAGTACTTGCAACTTAATGGCTCGCCGTGGTTTGTATATGATGTCAAATGGGAGGAGCTCGATAGCCCACTTAGCAATCTGGCCCGTGGCATCCCGGTTATTTATTATATCATTGAGTGGTATTTCAGAGGCCACCGTGATTGAACACTCTTGAAAGTAGTGTCGTAGTTTCCGGGATGCCATGAAGACCGCGTATGCTATCTTTTGATAATGTGGGTACTGTGACTTGCATGGAGTGAGGACAGTGGATACGTAGTATACCGGCTTTTGAAGCGGGAACTTATGTACGTCCGTCTCTCGTTCGATGACGAGCACTGCGCTTACAACCTGGTAAGTTGCAGCTATATATAACAACATGGGTTCGCTGATATTTGGCACGGCCATGATTGGCTTACTAGCCAAGAGGACCTTTATTTCTTCCAGTCCGGCCATGGCCGCATCTGTCCACTCGAAGTGTTCAGTGCATCGAAGAAGGCGATAAAGAGGTAGTGCCTTTTCTCCCAATCGGGAGATAAAGCGGCTTAGGGCAACCATGCATCCAGTTAATTTCTGAATTTGCTTGAGGTCTGTTGGGGTAGCCAACTATTACAGAGCTCGGATTTTAGCCGGATTTGCTTCAATTCCTCTATTGGAAACGATGAAGCCCAGGAGTTTTCCGGCAGGCACACCGAAAACGCATTTTTCTGGATTGAGCTTGATGTCATATGTTCGGAGATTGTCGAACGTAAGCCTCAAGTCGTCTATTAAAGATCCGACATGTCTAGTTTTGATGACCACGTCGTCTACGTATGCCTCAACTGTTTTGCCAATTTGTTTTTCCAGGCATGTCTGAATCATGCGTTGATAGGTTGCACCGGCATTTTTGAGCCCGAAAGGCATGGTGTTAAAACAGAAGGGGTTGTATGGAGTGATGAATGCCGTTGCGGCTTGATCGGACTCCGCCATCTTGATTTGATGGTATCCGGAGTATGCGTCGAGGAAGCACAATGAGTCGTGTCCCGCGGTAGCGTTGATGATTTGATCGATGCGGGGGAGGGGAAGGGATCCTTGGGGCAAGCCTTATTGAGGTCCTTGAAATCGACACATAGGCGTCAGGATTTGTCCTTCTTTGGTACCATCACCAGGTTTGCTAGCCAGTCCGGATGTTTTATTTCTCTGATGAATCCGGCCTCAAGTAACTTGGCTAGCTCCTCTCCCATGGCTTGTCGCTTAGGTTCCGAAAAACACCGAAGAGTCTGCTTGACCGGCTTGTATCCCTTCAGTATGTTTACGCTATGCTCGGCCAGCCTGCGGCATGTCTGAAGGATGCCAGGTGAAGATGTCCCAATTCTCGCGCAAGAACTCTCGCAGTGCGGCGTCTATTGTGGGGTTCAGCTGCGCCCTGATGGAAGCTATTTTTGTAGGGTCTGTTGGGTGGACCTGGAATTTGACTTTCCGTCCGCTGGTTTGAAAGAGGTGGACTTGGGTCGTTTGTCGAGTATCACGTCGTCCCTGTCCACTGTGGAGCGCAGCGCAGTTAGTTCTTCGGCCGCGAGGGCTTCGGATAATGCCTCAAGGGCCAGTGCAGTGGTTTTATTTTCGGCGTGGAGTGCTACGTCCGGATCACTAGCTAGAGTGATGATTCCATTGGGCCCGGGCATCTTGAGCTTCATGTACCCATAATGGGGTATAGCTTGGAAGCTCGTGAATGCATCCCGCCCTAAAAGGGTGTGGTGTCCGCTACTGAACGGTGCCACTTGGAATGTGATTTCTTCGGACCTATAATTCTCCGATGTGCCGAATACCACATCTAGTGTGATTTTTCCTGCACATCATGCCTCCCGACTAGGGATGATTCCTCTGAAGGTCGTGCTACTTTGCTCAATGCGGCTATTGTCTATTTCCATTTTGTTAAGAGTTTCCTCGTAGATGAGGTTTAATCCGCTGCCACCGTCCATGAGCACTTCAGTAAGCCGGAAGCCATCCACAATTGGACTAAGGACCAAAGCGGTTGGTGCTCGGACTGTTCGGAATTGAGGTTTGTCACTGGCATTGAAGGTTATGGCCGTGTCGTTCCATGGATTTATTGCTGCAACATGGCAGACTTCGGCGAGGTTGCGGAGTGCTCGCTTGCACCTATTATTTGAGGCAAAAGTCTCGAAGACTGTCAATACTGTATTGTTATTTTCCGTGGGATGATGCTCTGCGGTATCGTTGATGAGGAGATCCTCGCCGCCCTTGGCCACCTGCCAGAGTATCCAACATGCTCTAAGGCTGTGTGTTGGTATGGTATCCGGTGTGTTGTGAATTTTGCATGGCCCGTTGAGCCATCCCTCCAATACGGTTACACGCCGTGCAGTGGGCTTTGGTTTCTTTGTAATTGGATCGGGTGACTTGCGAGAGTGCACCCTTTTAGTTCAGACGAGGGGTTTAGTGAGAGCCGGAGGATCCCAGAATTTTGTTTGAGTTTTCCAGGCGCTTTCCATCACACAGTACTTCTATACTATGGCCACCAAGTCAGCGAAGTGTGCTATGTCACCGTGACTTATGGCGTTGAGGATTCCCTTGTCCGTGCAATTTTTGCAAAAGAATGTGATTGCGTCTTCCTGGCGACAGTCCTTGGCCTTGCTCATTACAAGGAGGAATCTGGCCCAGAAGTGATGTACTGTCTCTTGGGGCTCTTGTATAATATGGGAAAGATCACTCGTATCTGGGTGGGTGGGTAGATTTAAGTCCAAACCCTGACCTGATCTGAGACCCAGGGGCAGAGGAGCTTCCGAGCTTGACAGTTCAGGCTGAGGGATGTTGCCCAATTTTTCCTGCCCGCTGTCCAATTCTAGGTTCGGAGCTTGGGCCATGTCCTCCCGTGGATGGGTATCCGGCTCGGAGAGCTCGGGAATCCGGACATAGTTCGTACTCAAAATAGAGGAAGAATCGCTGCATTTCTCCTCCACCACCGCTATCTGATGGGTGACCGGCGGAGAGTTAATCTCCCTTTGATCGGGTTTAAGCCCAATCCGAGCATAGTCCGCAGCGACTCCCAAGGCGGCGATGTGATCCAAGAGTTCGTTCAAGGACGAGAGCTCCATTGGATCCATCTGCTCGGTGTATTCCGAGCTAACGTGGAGGCTGTTTTTGATGACCCGAGAAGTCATTGTCAGCGCGGCGGCCGAATGGGCGGTCATGATGAAGCCGCCTAGTCGGAGAGTTTGGCCTAGAGCCAGGGCTCCCCCGGAGGCGATGTTGTCCTTGACAACAAGGCGAGCCATCAAACCTTACCGTGACGGCACGGTGGAACTCTCAATGAAAGCACCAATGTCGGTGTCAAAACCGGCGGATCTCGGGTAGGGGGGTCCCGAACTGTGCGTCTAAGGCTAATGGTAACAGGAGGCGAGGGACACAATGTTTACCCAAGTTTGGTCCCTCTCAATGGAGGTAATACCCTACTTCTTGCTTGATTGATCTTGATGATATGAGTATTACAAGAGTTGATCTACCACGAGATCGTAGAGGCTAAACCCTAGAAGCTAGCCTATGATTATGATTGTTGTTGTCCTATGGACTAAACCCTCCGGTTTATATAGACTCCGGAGAGGGCTAGGGTTACACAGAGTCGGTTACAGAGAAGGAGATCTACATATCCGAATTGCCAACCTCGCCTTCCACGCAAAGGAGAGTCCCACCCGGACACGGGACGAAGTCTTCAATCTTGTATCTTCATAGTCCAACAGTCTGGCATAAGCATATAGTCCGGCTATCCGAGGACCCCCTAATCGAGGACTCCCTCAACGGTAACATTACCATTAGTGTTAGTCTTCTTCTTGAAGATCCATTATTTTCAATGGCTTGCCGATCATCAGGCAAGTCCACGAAAGTCCACACTTTGTTCTCATACATGGATCATATCTCAGATTTCATGTCCTCAAGCCATCTGTCGGAATATGGGCTCATCATAGCTTCTTCATAGTTCGTAGGTTCGCCTTGGTATAATAACATGACTTCCAGGACAGGATTACTGTACCACTCTGGTGTGGATTGTGCTCTAGTTGACCTACGAGGTTCAGTAGCAACTTGACCTGAAGTTTCGTGATCATTATCATTAGCTTCCTCTCTAGTTGGTGTCGGCATCATGGGAACGGTTTCTATGATGTGCTACTTTCCAATTCGAGAGAAGGTACAATTACCTCATCAATTTCTACTTTCCTCCCACTCACTTCCTTTGAGAGAAACTCCTTCTCTAGAAAGGATCCATTCTTAGCAACAAAGATCTTGCCTTCGGATCTGTGGTAGAAGGTATACCCAATTGTTTCCTTAGGGTATCCTATGAAGATGCACTTCTCTGATTTGGGTTCAAGCTTATCAGGCTGAAGCCTTTTGACATAAGTGTCGCAACCCCAGACTTTAAGAAATGACAGCTTAGGTTTCTTGCCAAACCATAATTCATATGGTGTCGTCTCAACGGATTTAGACGGTGCCCAATTTAACGTGAATGCGGATGTCTCTAATGCATAACCCCAAAACGATAGTGGTAAATCAGTAAGAGGCGTCGTAGAATGCACCATATCTAATAAAGTACGGTTACGTCGTTCGGACACACCATTACGCTGTGGTGTTCCAGGTGGCATGAGTTGTGAAACAATTTCACATTGTTTGAAATGAAGGCCAAACTCGTAACTCAAATATTCGCCTCCATGATCAGAACGTAGAAACATTATTTTCTTGTTACAATGATTCTCCACTTCACTCTGAAATTCTTTGAATTTTTTAATGTTTCAGACTTGTGTTTCATTAAGTAGATATATGTTGCGGAACGTAGCATGCAATTTCAAAAATTTCCTACGCTCACGCAAGATCTATCTAGGAGATGCATAGCAACAAGAGGGGGAGTGTGTGTCCACGTACCCTCATAGACCGAAAGAGGAAGCATTTGACAACGCGGTTGATGTAGTCGAACTTCTTCTCGTTCCAATCAATCAAGCACCAAACGTACGGCACCTCCGAGTTCTGCACACATTCAGCTTGATGACGTCCCTCGAACTCTTGATCTAGAAAAATGTCGAGGGAGAGTTCAGTCAGTACGATGGCGTGGTGACGGTGATGGTGAAGTAATCCGCGCAGGGCTTCACCTAAGCACTACGTGAATATGACCGAAGGCGTAAACTGTGAAGGGGGGCACTGCACGCGGTTAACAATGGTTGGTGTGTCTTCTAGCGGTGCCCCCTCCCCACATATATATATATAGGTTGGAGGGGAGGATAGGCAGCCATGGGGGCACCCCAAGTAGGACGAATCCTACCTCCTACTTGGGGTCCTCCCAATTCATCCTCCCCCCTTTCCTATTCCTATTCGGAGTAGAAAGGGAAGAGGGAATCCTATTCCCTTTTTCCTTTCCTTCTTCCCCTTTCGTTATCCAATTTGGCCAGCCCATATGGGGGCCACACCAGCCCCTTTTTGGCTGGTGTGTTTCCCCTCTTGGCCCATAAGGCCCATATCTTTTGCCGGGGGTGCCCGGAACCCCTTCCGGTGACCCGATAAGTACCCGGTGCATCCCGAAACACTTCCGGTGTCTAAATACCATCGTCTTATATATCAATCTTTACCTCTGGACCATTTCGAGACTCCTCGTCATGTACGTGATCTCATCCGGGACTCCGAACAACATTCGGTCACCAAATCACATAACTCATATAATAGAAAATCGTCATCGAATGTTAAGCGTGCGGACCCTACGGGTTTGAGAACTATGTAGACATGACCGAGACACCTCTCCGGTCAATAACCAATAGCGGAACTTAGATGCTCATATTTGTTCCTACATATTCTACAAAGATCTTTATCGGTTGAATCATTATGACAACATATGTTATTCCCTTTGTCAACGGTATGTTACTTGCCCGAGACTCGGTCGTCGGTATCTTAATACCTAGTTCAATCTCGTTACCAACAAGTCTCTTTACTCGTTTTGTAATACATAATCTTGCAACTAACTCATTAGTCACTTTGCTTGCAAGGCTTCTTATAATGTGTATTACCGAGAGGGCCTAGAAATACCTCTCCGATACTCGGAGTGACAAATCCTAATCTCGATCTATGCCAACCCAACAAACAACTTCGGAGATACCTATAGAGCATCTTTATAATCACCCACTTACGTTGTGATGTTTGATAGCACACAAGGTATTCCTCCGGTATCTGGGAGTTGCATAATCTCATAGTAGAAGGAATATGTATTTGACATGAAGAAAGCAATAGCAATAAAACTGAACGATCAATATGCTAAGCTAACGGATGGGTCATGTCCATCACATCATTATCCTAATGATGTGATCCTGTTCATCAAATGAGAACACATGTTTATGGTTAGGAAACTTAACCATCTTTGATTAACGAGCTAGTCTAGTAGTGGCTTACTAGGGACATGGTGTTTTGTCTATGTATCCACACATGTATCAAGTTTCCAATTAGTACAATTCTAGCATGAATAATAAACATTTCTCATGATATAAGAAAATATAAAATAGCAACTTTATCATTGCCTCTAGGGCATATTTCCTTCAGTCTCCCACTTGCACAACTTTATTATGGCCTCCTGTTTCGAGTTACTACTCTTAGCATTTGAACTAGTATCAAATACCGAGGGGTTGCTATAAACACTAGTAAAGTACACGTCAATAACAAATATATCAAATATACCTTTGTTCACTTTGCCATCCTTCTTATCCGCCAAGTATCTAGGGTAGTTCCACTTCTAGTGACCATTCCTTTTGTAGTAGAAGCACTCAGTTTCAGTCTTGGCTCTAGCTTTGGGCTTCTTCACGGGAGTGACAACTTGCTTGCCATTCTTCTTGAAGTTCCCTTCTCTTTCGCTTGCCCTTTTACTAGAAACTAGTGGTCTTGTCAACCATCAACACTTGATGCTCTTTCTTGATTTCTACCTTCGCCGATTTCAGCATCACGAAGAGCTCGGGAATCGTTTTCGTCATCCCCTTACATATTATAGTTCATCACGAAGTTCTAGTAGCTTGGTGATAGTGACTAGAGAACTCTGTCAATCACTATCTTATCTGGAAGATTAACTCCCACTTGATTCAAGCGATTGTACTACCCAGACATTCTGAGTACATGCTCACTGGCTGAGCCATTCTCCTCCATCTTGTAGGCAAAGTACTTGTTAGAGGTCTCATACCTCTCGACATGGGCATGAGTCTGAAATACCAATTTTAACTCTTGGAACATCTCATATGCTCCGTGGCGTTTAAAATGTTTTTGAAGTCCCGGTTCTAAGACATAAATCATGGTGCACTAAACTATCAAGTAGCCATCATACCGAGCTTGTCAAACATTCATAATGTCTGCATTAGCTCCTGCAATAGGTCTGTCAGCTAGCGGTGCATCAAGGACATAATTCTTCTGTGTAGCAACGAGGATAATCCTCAGATCACGGACCCAGTCCGCATCATTGCTACTATCATCTTTCAACTTTTCTCTAGGAACATATCAAACAAATATAGGAGCTACATCGTGAGCTATTGATCTACAACATAGATATGCAAATACTATCAGGACTAAGTTCATGATAAATTAAGTTCAATTAATCATATTACTTAAGAATTCCCACTTAGATAGACATCCCTCGGGTCATGTAAATGATCACGTGATCCAAATCAACTAAACCATGTTCGATCATCACATGAGATGGAGTAGTCATCAATGGTGAACATCTCTATGTTGGTCATATCTACTATATGATGCACGCTCGACCTTTCGGTCTCCAATGTTCCGAGGCCATGTCTGTACATGCTAGGCTCGTTAAGTTTAACCCGAGTATTCCGCATGTGCAAAACTGTCTTGTACCCGTTGTATGTGAACGTAGAGCTTATCACACCCGATCATCAGGTGGTGTCTCAGCATGAGGAACTATCGCATCGATGCAGGGAGAACACTTATACCATGAAACTTTTAGTGAGGGATCATCTTATAATGCTACCGCCGTACTAAGAAAAATAAAATGCATAAAGGATAAACATCACATGCAATCAAAATATGTGACATGATATGGCCATCATCATCTTGTGCTTTTGATCTCCATCTCCAAAGCACCGTCATGATCTCCATTGTCACTGGCTTGACACCTTGATCTCCATCGAAGCGTCGTGGTAGTCTCGCCAACTATTGCTTCTACAACTATCACTAACGCATAGTGATAAAGTAAAGCAATTACATGGCGTTTGCATTTCATACAATAAAGTGACAACCATAAGGCTCCTTCCAGTTGCTGATAATTTTTACAAAACATGATCATCTCATGCAATAACGTATATCACATCATGTCTTGACCATATCACATCACAACATGCCCTGCAAAAACAAGTTAGACGTCCTCTACTTTGTTGTTGCAAGTTTTACGTGGCTGCTACGGGCTTCTAGCAAGAACCATTCTTAACTATGCATCAAAACCACAACGGTGATTTATCAAGTTTGTTGTTTTAACCTTCAACAAGGACCGACCGCAGTCAAATTCGATTCAACTAAAGTTGGAGAAACAAACACCCGCCAGCCGCCTTTATGCAAAACTAGTTGCATGTATGTCAGTGGAACCGGTATCATGAACGTGGTCATGTAAGGTTGGTCCGGGCCACTTCATCCAACAATACCGCCGAATCAAAATAAGACATTGGTGGTAAGCAGTATGATGATTGCCGCCCACAACTCTTTGTGTTCTACTCGTGCATATCATCTACACATAGACCTGACTCGGATGCCACTGTTGGGGAACGTAGCAAGCAATTTAAAAAATTTCCTACACTCATGCAAGATCTATCTAGGAGATGCATAGCAACGAGAGGGGGAGAGTGTGTCCACGTACCCTTGAAGACCGAAAGCGGAAGCGTTTGACAACGCGGTTGATGTAGTCGAACTTCTTCTCGTTCCGATAGATCAAGCACCGAACGTACGGCACCTCCGAGTTCTGCACACGTTCATCTCGATGACGTCCCTCGAACTCTTGATCTAGCAAAGTGTCGAGGGAGAGTTCAGTCAGTACGACGGCATGGTGACGGTGATGGTGAAGTAATCCGCGCAGGGCTACGCCTAAGCACTACGTGAATATGACCGGAGGCGTAAACTTTGGAGGGGGGCGCCGCACACGGCTAACAATGGTTGGTGTGTCTTCTAGCAGTGCCCCCCACATATATATAGGTTGGAGGGGAGGAGAGGCAGCCAAGGGGGCGCCCCAAGTAGGAGTACTTGGGGTCCGCCCAATTTGGCCTCCCCCTTTCCTATTCCTATTTGAACTAGGAAGGGAAGAGGGGGAAGGGGGAATCCTATTCCCTTTTTCCTTTCCTTCTTCCCCTTTCCTTCTCCAATTTGGCCAGATCATATGGGGGGGCGCACCAGCCCCTTTGTGGCTAGTGTGTTTCCCCTCTTGGCCCATAAGGCCCATATCTTTTGTCGGGGGTGCCCGGAACCCCTTCCGGTGACCCGATAAGTACCCGGTGCATCCCAAAACACTTCCGGTGTCCGAATACCATCATACTATATATCAATATTTACTGGGACTCTGAACAACATTCGGTCACCAAATCACATAACTCATATAATACAAAATCATCATCGAACGTTAAGCGTGCGGACCCTACAGGTTCGAGAACTATGTAGACATGACCAAGACACCTCTATGATCAATAACCAATAGCGGAAATTGGATGCACATATTGGTTCCTACATATTCTACGAGGATCTTTATCGGTCGAACCGTTATGACAACATACATTATTCCCTTTGTCATCGGTATGTTACTTGCCCGAGATTCGATCATCGGTATCTTCATACCTAGTTCAATCTTGTTACTGGCAAGTCTCTTTACTTGTTCCATAATACATCATATTGCAACTAACTCATTAGTAAATTTGCTTGCAAGGCTTCTTATGATTTGTATTACCGAGAGGGCCCAGAGATACCTCTCCAATACTTGAAGTGACAAATCCTAATCTCGATCTATGACAACCCAACAAACACCTTCGGAGATACCTGTAGAGCATCTTTATAATCACCCAGTTACGTTGTAATGTTTGATAGCACACAAGGTATTCCTTTGGTATCTGGGAGTTGCATAATCTCATAGTCGAAGGAATATGTATTTGACATGAAGAAAGCAATAGCAATAAAACTGAATGATCAATATGCTAAGCTAACGGATGGGTCATGTCCATCACATCATTCTCCTAATGATGTGATCCCGTTCATCAAATGACAACACATGTCTATGGTTAGGAAACTTAACCATCTTTGATTAACAAGCTAGTCTAGTAGAGGCTTACTAGGGACATGGTGTTTTGTCTATGTATCCACACATGTATCAAGTTTCCAGTTAATACAATTCTAGCATGAATAATAAACATTTATCATGATATAAGGAAATATAAAATAACAACTTTATTATTGCCTCTAGGGCATATTTCCTTCAATATACCCATACCTACTCAAATCATCTATGAAGGTCAGAAAATAACGATACCCGTCGCATGCCTCAACACTCATCGGACCACATACATCGGTATGTATTATTTCCACTAAGTCATTGGCTCGCTCCATTGTTCCGGAGAACGGAGTCTTAGTCATCTTGCCCATGAGGCATGATTCACAAGTATCAAATGGTTCATAATCAAGTGATTCCAAAAGTCCATCTACATGGAGTTTCTTCATGTGATTTACACCAATATGACCTATACGGCAGTACCACAAGTATGTTGCACTATCGTTATCAACTTTGCATCTTTTGGCATCAATATTATGAATATGTGTATCACTAAAATCGAGATTCAACAAGAATAGACCACTCTTCAAGGGTGCATGACCATAAAAGATATTATTCATATAAATGGAACAACCATTATTCCCTGACTTCAAATAATAACTGTCTCGCAATAAACAAGATCAAGATATAATGTTCATGCTCAACGCGGGCACCAAATAAAAATTATTGAGGTATAAAACTAATCCCGAAGGTAGATGTAGAGGTAGCATGCCGACAGCGATCACATCAACCTTGGAACTATTCCCGACACGCATCATCACCTTGTCCTTAGCCAATCTTTGTTTATTCCATAGCTCCTATTTTGAGTTACAAATATGAGCAACCGAACTAGTATCAAATACCCAGGCGCTTCTACGAGCATTAGTAAGGTACACATCAATAACATGTATATCAAATATACCTTTGTTCACTTTGCCATCCTTCTTATCTACCAAGTATTTGGGAAGTTCCGCTTCCAGTGACCATTCCCTTTGCAGTAGAAGCACTCAGTTTTAGGCTTGGGTCCAGCTATGGGCTTATTCCCGGGAGTGGAAACTTGCTTTCCATTCTTCTTGAAGTTCCCTTTCTTTCCCTTGCCCTTTTTCTTGGAACTAGTGGTCTTGTTAACCATCAACACTTGATGCTCCTTCTTGATTTCTACCTCCGCGGCCTTAAGCATTGCGAAGAGCTCAGGAATCGTTTTCTTCATCCCTTGCATATTGTAGTTCATGACGAAGCCTTTGTAGCTTGGTGGCACTGATTGAAGAACTCTGTCAATAACACTATCAACTGGAAGATCAACTCCCAGCTGAGTCAAGTGGTTATGATACCCAGACATTTTGAGTATGTGTTACTGACAGAACTGTTCTCCTCCGACCTCCATCTTGAAGCTATAGAACTTGTTGGAGACTTCATATCTCTCAACCTGGGCATTTGCTTGAAATATTAACTTCAACTCTTGGAAAATCTCATATGCTCCATGACGTTCAAAACATCTTTGAAGTCCCGGTTCTAAGATGTAAATCATGGCACACTGAACTATAGAGTAGTCATCAGACCGTGTTTGCCAGGCGTTCACAACGTCTATGTCAGCGGGAGCGGGCTTGTCACCTAGCGGTGCATCAAGGACATAATTTTTCTGTGCATCAATGAGGATAATCCTCAAGTTACGGACTAGTCCGTGTAGTTTCTACCATCATCTTTCAACTTAGCTTTCTCTAGGAATGCCTTTAAATTCAGGGGAACGGTAGCTCGGGCCATTGATCTACAACATAGATATGCAAAACTATAAGACTAAGTTCTTGATAAATTAAGTTCAATTAATCAAATTACTAATGAACTCCAACTTAAATAAACATCCCTCAAGTTATATAAGTGATATGTGATCCAAATCAACTAACCCATGTCCGATAATCACGTGAGATGGGGTAGTCATCAATGGTGAACATATCTATGTTGATCATATCTACTATATGACTCACGTTCGACCTTTTGGTCTCCAGTGTTCCGAGACCTGTCTATACATGCTAGGCTCATCAAGTTTAACCCAAGTATTTTGCATGTGCAAAACTGTCTTACACCCGTTGTATGTGAATGTAGAGTCTATCACACCCGATCATCACGGGGTGCTTCGAAACAACGAACTTTGGCAATGGTGCATACTCAGGGAGAACACTTTTATCTTGAAATTTAGTGAAGGGATCATCTTATAATGCTACCATCGTTCTAAGCAAAATAAGATGCATAAAAGATAAACATCACATGCAATCAAAATATGTGACATGATATGGCCATCATCATCTTATGCTTTTGATCTCCATCTCTAAAGCATCATCATGATCTCCATCATCACCGGCTCGACACCTTGATCTCCGTCATTGCATCGTGGTCGTCTCGCCAACTATTGCTTCTACAACTATTGCTAACGCATAGCGATAAAGTAAAGCAATTACATGGCGATTGCATTTCATACAATAAAGAGACAACCATAAGGATCCTGCCGGTTGCCGATAAATTACGAAACATGATCATATGATACAACAATGTATATCACATCATGTCTTAACCATATCACATCACAACATGCCCTGCAAAAACAAGGTAGACATCTTCTACTTTGTTGTTGCAAGTTTTACGTGGCTGCTACGGGCTTCTAGCAAGAACCGTTCTTACCTACGCAAAAATCACAACGGCGATTTATCAAGTTTGTTGTTTTAACCTTCTTCAAGGACCGGTCACAGTCAAATTCGATTCAACTAAAGTAGGAGAAACAGACACCCGCCAGTCGCCTTTATGCAAAACTAGTTGCATGTCTGTCAGTGGAACTAGTCTCATATACGTGGACATGTAAGGTTGGTCCGGGCTGCTTCATCCCACAATACCGCCGAATCAAAATAAGACGTTGGTGGTAAGTGGTATGACTATCACCGCCCACAACTTCTTTATGTTCTACTTGTGCATATCATCTACGCATAGACCTGACTCATGATGCCATTGTTGGGAAACATTACATGGAAAACAAAAAAATTCTACGCACAGGCAAGATCTATCAAGGAGATGCATAGCAACAAGAGGGGGAGAGTGTGTCTATGTACCCTCGTAGACCGTAAGCGAAAGCGATTAGTAACACGGTTGATGTAGTTGAACTTCTTCACGCTCCAACCGATCAAGTACCGAACGTGCGTCAACTCCGCGTTCAGCACACGTTCAGCTCGGTGATGTCCTCCGCCTTCTTGATCCAGCAAGACAACTAGGTAGTGGATGAGTTCCGCAGCACGAGGGCGTGATGACAGTGATGGTGAAACTGTATCCGCAGGGCTTCGCCTAAGCACTACAAAAATATGATCGGGGGTGTAAACGGTGGAGGGGGGCGCCGCACACGGCTAAGCAATTGTCGTCGTTGTGCTAGGCGCCCCCTCCCACATATATATATAGGTGGGTGGAAGAGGGGAGAGGCCAAGGGACGCCCCAAGTAGGACCGAATCCTACTTGGGCTCCTGCCCTAGCCCCCCCCCTTCCTTCTTTTGGCGCCAAGGGGAAGGAAGGAGGAGGTGCCCCCCTCCCCTTTCCTTTCTCCCACAAGGAGGGGAAGGCAGGAGGAGGTGGCGCCCCCTCCTTTCCTTCTTCTAGGGTCAGCGGCCAAGCAGAGGGTGCGCCAACCCCCTTGTGGGCTGGTGTGTGCCTCTCCTTGGCCACTTAGGCCCATACACCACCCGGGGCCTCCCGGAACCCCTTCTGGTGATCCGATGACTACCCGGTGCACTCTGAAACTATTCCGATGTTCGAATACCATCGTCCTATATATCAATCTTTACCTCTCGACCATTTCGAGACTCCTTGTCATGTCCGTGATCTCATCCGGGACTCCGAACAACATTCGGTCACCAAATCATATAACTCATATAACACTGTATCATCAACGAATGTTAAGCGTGCGAATTCTACGGGTTCGAGAACTATGTAGACATGATCGAGACACCTCTCCAGTCAATAACCAATAGCAGAACCTGGATGCCCATATTGGTTCCTACATATTCTACGAAGATCTTTATCGCTCGAACCGTTATGACAACATACATAATTCCCTTTGTCCATCGGTATGTTACTTGCCCGAGATTCGATCGTCGGTATCTCTATACCTAGTTCAATCTCGTTACCGGAAAGTCTCTTTACTTGTTCCGTAATACATCATCTCGTAACTAACTCATTAGTCATTTGCTTGCAATGCTTTTTATGATGTGTATTACCGAAAGGGCCCAGAGATACCTCTCCGATACTCGGAGTGACAAATCCTAATCTCGATCTATGCCAACTCAACAAAGACCTTCGGAGATACCTGTAGAGCATCTTTATGATCACCCAGTTATGTTGTGACGTTTGATAGCACACAAGGTATTCCTCCGGTATCCGGGAGTTGCATAATCTCACAGTCTAAGGAATATATATTTGACATGAAGAAAGCAATAGCAATAAACTGAATGATCATTATGCTAAACTAACGGATGGGTCTTGTCCATCACATCATTCTTCTAATGATGTGATCCGTTATCAAATGACAACACATGTCTATGGTTAGAAAACATTAACCATCTTTGATCAACGAGCTAGTCTAGTAGAGGCTTACTAGAGACACAGTATTTGTTTATGTATTCACACATGTATTTAAGTTTCCAATCAATACAATTCTAGCATAAATAATAAATATTTATCATGAATAAGAAAATATAAAATAACAACTTTATTATTGCCTCTAGGGCATATTTCCTTCAATGCTCTAGCGAGGCGATTGAACATTAAAAAATAAATCAAGTGCCATAAAGGTCGTCGTACCTATCCCACGTTTGTGATTATCTCGACTAATGAATCGTGTACAATGTGAAGTAGCGGTCACACAAAGTCTTCCATAGCTTGGGATTTCCCCCTTCAAACAAAGGAAGAGCATGACCCACACTCTCGATATTTTGTGTGGAATGGACACACTTGGATGGCAAAGCAATGTAGGACAAAGGGTGCTGAAATTAATCACACCCGTGATTGTAGGAGACGCCGGAATTGGAGCGATACATGACACCTACCCCAAGTGAAGTATGACAACACCACGGCAAAATTGCTCGAGATCCACCCTTGTGTCTGCCACTTTCTTAGAGGTTGCTGAAGCCAAGAGATTATTGGACTTGCTAGGACGAAACACCGACAACTCTCCACATGATGGTTATTTTTAAAATACATGATGAATATATTTTTGAATATACACAAAACATGTTTTTTAAAATACATGGTGAACATTTTTAAACTACACGACAGACAAATTTTAAAACACTATGAACATTTTCAAATAACATGACAAAGAAAAAAGAACCGTAAAGGAAAATTAAAGAAGAAGTAAAAAAGGAAGAAAGTAAAATAATAATAAAATAAATAAAATGAAAAAATAAAACGGAAAGAACAGAAGAAAACATTATTTTTAGAAGATGTTGATCACATACTTACTGTTCATCGTGCTTATTTAAAAATATTTATGGTGGAATTAGAAATGTTTATCATGTATTACGATTTGTTCGTTGAGTATTTGAAAAGAAACTAAGAAAGCATGTATATGGTTTTTTAATAAATAGAAAATTATGAGACAAAAAGGTAAAATTAAAACAGAACTAAAAATAAAAGGTAAAATAGTTTTTTTAGGGATAGGTAAAATAGTTAATTAAAATAGAAAAAGAATCAAGCGATTACTGGGCCGGTCCAGTTCGCGCTCCCTGCAGGCGAGCCGTGCGCCGGCGTCACTGTGGGCGGCAAATAACCACGCCCCAACTTAGGGCTGACCGGGCATGGTAGTCGGTCCTTGGGCTGGGTCGCTTGCTCTATTAGGCCTGTTGCTTGTTTTGACAGACTTGGGCCTCCAGAGGCGGACACAGTAAGTAGTTGTAGCAGAAGAAGGAGTTCTTCGCTCAAAAAATTAAAAGCAGCAGGAGTTCTAACAGTTTCGCGTGCACCGCTAGTTCGTTTCCGCCGCGCCCACGAAAGCTTCTCCAGGTCGGTTTCGCAGCGCGCAAGAAACCATCTCTACACTATTTATACACGACCCTGTGGGCAGGGCAGACGCAGTTCAATCAGGGCCCCCGATCCGTCGCGTCCAGCAACACCAACGCAGCCGCCGACGCCTTTGCTTCGAGTTCGAGATGAGGTTCGTCGCCGCGTACCTGCTCGCCACCCTGGGCGGCAACTCGAGCCCGACCAAGGACGACGTCCGAGCCATCCTCGGCTCCGTGGGCGCCGAGGTGGAGGAGGGCAAGCTCGACGCCCTCTTCAAGGAGGTGGAGGGCAAGGACCTGGCCGAGCTCCTCGCCGCCGGCAGGGAGAAGTTCGCCTTTGCGCCCAGTGGCGGCGCCGGGGCGGCCATGGGCGCGTCCCCCGTCGCCGCCGGTGACGCTGCCGAGGAGAAGAAGGAGAAGGCCCAGGAGAAGAAGGAAGAGGAGGAGGAGGAGGAGGACCTCGACATGTTCAGCCTCTTCGACTGAGCGACCCACCGCGCCGTGCCGATCGATCTGCCGGCTCTTTACCGTAGCTAGTACAGTATCTGTGTATCCGTGATCTGCTGTACTCCCTCCGTTCGCTTTTATAAGGCGTTTCAGACAGCTGGGTTTAAACTGTTTAGTACACTGTCTGAATTTGCTAAAACGTTTTATATAAGTAAACAGAGGGAGTACTTTTTTTAGGGACGTAATTTGTTGTACTTCGTTTGGTGGTAGCACTTTTTTTATTAGGGGCGTAATATATGTATTGGGAGATTTTAGATGTTGTTGAGATTAGAAATATATTTAACCGTGTCCTGATGGCAGTTTTCAGTGTTGATTAAATTCCACTGATCTTAACTTCGTTTGCCATACTTTTTATGTTGAAAGACGTTCTCACCGCTCGTCCTCGAGGATCAGTGTTTCCCTTAGTTTTTTAGTGGCCTCTGTGCATCGTATGCTATCCTGTCACGTTCCTGCTTGGTGCATCTTTCTTTTGCAAGAACAAACCTGCACTTTGCAAAGTTTGCTTAAAGGATGCTAGTGTTGTAATCCTGCAATATGACTGCTTTTAAGCGTTCAGTGGCACTGGTTTCTAGGCTTGGTTATGCAGAGGCCAAACTGTAGGTGCAGACCAAAGACGGCGAGGACGGCCGTAAGTTGGTGAAAGCGAACGAGGCCTAGCTATAAATCTGCTCAATCCCAAAGCCAAACTATATTTTGCTGCAGGCCTGGTTAAATCTGCTCAATCCCAAAACCAAATTATATTTTGCGGCAGGCCTAGCTAAATCTGCTCAATCCAAAACCAAACTATATTTTGCTGCTTGATTCGTTCGCAACTTTCACGACATGAGCCGGGCATCGCGTCAGCGCTGCAGCGTGATGTAAGTGCCGAAACAGGTCCGCACATGCCACATGCTCTGGGCATGGTGCCGCGCTCGCGCCACGCCCCTCATCCTCCAGATAAATTTAAATGTGACTCTACACTACACTGCCCACCAGAGTTCGGGTCCTGGACTCTGCGCTCTGTGCTCAGTTTGTTTCTTCTATAAAAATAAACCGCAAGCCCTGTAGCTTCAGTGCAAACTGAACCCTATGTCGATTGATATACAGTCAGTAAAGGTGTCTACAGAATCCGATGGGGATAAAGGGCCATAATGAGGGGGCACCTAGTAATCAACAACAGCACTCTGCATCCTAAGCTGGGGTCGCGGCGATCCAGCCTAAGCACTCCTTTCGAAGAGGTGAATCGGCGAAAATTGCTTTGATGAAATTCCGCATCTGCACAAAGAAAACGATCAGTTACAAATTAACAACAGTAAAAAGTTTGGATTCTGAACAAATAAGGCCAACAGATACAACAGGGTCAACTGATGTCTGAAAAGAGAACCAGAAACAAAATATTCAAAACTAAAAGGCTGTGGGCAAAGGCACACAATATTGATTATAACTGAACTGCTGCTCCTAGACAGCATCGAAGGAACAAATACAACAGGGTCAATTGACGCCTGGGAAAAAACTGTTACGTTGGTTATAATTATTTTCGAGAGCTTTGAAGCAAATAAATTACCTAGTGGCTGTAACAGAGACAAAAGTGCACATTGTTCTGCCAAGGTTGACCACGGTTTTCACATGATATTGTCCATTTAAAAATATATATCCTGATAGCAAGCCTTCCATCTCATTCATGTAACCACTTACTCTAAAAGCTTAATTTAGTTCCTTGTCGTGTTGTTTACCAGTAGGCCTCTAAAATGTGCTAAAATAATACTCCCTCCAAAAAAAATGTAAGGTGTTTTTTATGCCCTATGCAAAACCAAAAAACATCTTACATTTTGATAAGTATTAACTTAGCAAGTACTCCCTCCGTTCCTAAATATAAGTCTTTGTAGATATTTCACTATGAACCACATACGGATGTATATAGATGCACTCATTTTGCTCCGTATGTAGTCTATAGTGAAATCTCTACAAAGACTTATATTTAGGAACGGAGGGAGTAGGATACACACCAAAGAACACCATGCACAACAATATGATGGCTGGTATAACAGTAACAGGTTGTACCAACAACAGATGACCGTCCCTCAAAAAAAAAAAACAGATGACCGAGCACTATCAAAACTCCATTTAAAGGTAAAAAGAAAAGGAAAGGGGGAACTTGCTCACCTCAGATGATGTGAAACCACAGTTAGCTAGCTCCCCGCTTTCCCAAGCAGCTGTGATGGACTTCAACGACATATCAAGCAACTCTGAGCAACATCAACGTTTTTCAGTATTATTGGAGCGAACATAATAGTGTGACATGTTAAATAAGTTCAAAACTGAGAGAAAATTACCTGCTAGTTTTCGGAACTTCTTCAACGATGGTATACTCTCATCCAGCTGGACCCAGGTATGATGATCCAAGAACTTCTCATCATCATCGTTCTCAACCAGGGACAGAAATAGTGAGGAGAGGTTTTCAAGAGCCAAATGTATAAGGCCTTGCAGCTGGAAGTGTATCACATATTAATAAACATCAATAGTGATCAGATCAAACCTTTCAAGCAGAATATTATTACCTGTAAGGTCTCCTCTGCTGCCATGTCATCTATCAGAAGCATGTCCTTTGTAATTCTAGAAAAGACAGGTCCAAGGACATGAAACATACTTCTCCTGTAAATTGACCTAGGCAGTACCGATTCCCACATAATGTGTATCTTCTCTAAAATGAACACCACCTGGAAGGAGGTCAATATATATCATTAGTTGACAATAATAGAGAAATTATAGTAGACTTCTCTTTGCCATATTTCTTCTAGGCACAGCTCATATTCTTTGGCAACGAGACATACCTGCTCAATACTAAATTTTGCTGATTCACAATGCTGAGATTGGTGCGTGTTCTGAAAACCATCAGCGCCATCTATAGCCTGAAAAATAATGTGACAAACTTGAAATCGGCTTGACTACTTACGACCAGAAATAAATGATGTGAATTCTTTCACCAATGATCATTTTATCCCTTCAAGGATGCCATAAAAGGTAAAGGGAAATACCTCGCTTAAGTTAGCCGTTGCAAGCTGTATTTGTCTTCTCAGTATACCATCTGCCATCTGGGAGAAGATTGGAGCTAAATCCACAAAAACAACTAGTTTTTGTTGACCACTAGGAAAATCTGCACGGTACTGGACAAAAGCATCAAGAAAGGTTAGGAAAACGCATTGCCGCCTTAAAGACATGCAGATAGCTCCAAAGAAGAAATTTTCTATCAGATATCTAAACAGAAGTACAGTTGGTTTTAAAATTTAGGTGAATCATAATGGAACATTAATCTAGGATGCAAAAACACAAATCTGAATTCTCTCATCGAACAGTTGTTTTTTTAAAACGACCACATAAAGGGATTTTGAAGATAAAGTTAGTATAGAGAACAAAAGGGGGCTGTTTGGTTTGAGGTTAACCTAGCCACAACTAAGGTTAGGCGAAGTGTTGCACTGTTGCTAAAACAAATCACCAACACACTTGTGGCAAAAAGCTGAAAATCTATAATGCATGGGTTACCAGCCACAGCTATGGCAACCAACCAAACACCCACCGAACAATTTGTGGCATGCCTAAGCTTAGGCTGACCAGACAGACCCTAAGCATGCACATGGGAGGCAATCATTTTCACGTTAATCAGCAACTGAGATAAATGATAGTAAAGAGCAAATAGCAGGACATACAAACCTCAAATGCAAGACCAAGAATTTCTTGGGACAAATGGTAGAAGTCATTGTGAATGATGGCAGCCACCGGACTGATACTATTGAGTTGCTTCTCTAGCTTTAAAAAAAACACTAAATTTAATCACAACGGTATTAAGTAAAATGACAGTAACGAAAACAAATAACTGAAGAGTAGAATACAGTGTGATCTCGTAATAGGACAACTTCATAATGCAAATCAATGACAGAATTACTGGAGTAAGTTTATCTAAAATATTTGAAACCATAAGAGCACATTGAGTAAGAATGTAAGATCTCATAAGTGCTATCGCATAAGAGCACAACAGGCACATGATGTATGAAATAGTTTACATCGACTAAGTACATCAGGAACACCCCTACTGGTGCAGCATTGCGGTAAAAATAAGAATTAGGTCTTGCAATCCCATGATTAACGGTGTAATTTATAGTTTAAGTAAACCACGCATGCTAAGGGAAATCATCAAACAATATAGTCTAAGGCAAATGTTATTTCCCGTAAGTTCACCTTTCACTAAAACTAAATATAACATAAATACAGATCCTTGATACCAAAATACTCTCAGCAGATAGAAAAAAAGGGAATCATCACATATCTTCAATTGTAAGCTTCCTAGAAATAGGGAGCTCTCAGCCGGTCTGTGGGTTCATTGTGGGCCCCATGCATCATCGACCTAACAACATTTTTTACCGCCTTGGCCTACACCTCAGTTAATTGTGAGCATTCGTTCAGGGTGTTCTGGCTCACATGCCACTGTGCTGCTGCATTGCAGATTGGGGTGGGGGAGAGACTGGCGCTGTGGGCTGCGTGTGGGGAGTGATGTCTATGTTTCCTCTCACTGCTATGCTAGCATTTGAGGTTAACTCCAGAACAGTGTCTAAAATAGTGGCGCTGCCCTCTTACCGCTGGTGGGTTGTCAGACGCATCAGAGTGCAGAGAGGACACCATCGCCTCAGACCTAAGAACCAGGGGCGCCTGGATCTTTATGGAAGAGGACACAACACGAAGACTAAATGGCACAACCAAGGTAGAGCAAAGTCATCTGTATATAGTGTTTGTTGAGTCAAACCAGTTGTATCTACTGGCCAAAGCTGGTGACAGCTGTCTACGTGTGGAAGTGTGGGCTCTTCAACCATGTCTACGCTTACGATGGATCCCGCAACATGGCCACCCCAACCAAAACCAGAAAAACAGCAATACGGAAGGGCCACAAGCGAATAAACAACCAACAGATAAAGAATAAACAACCAACAGATAAACCCTAGAAAGGAACAGCACCTGCTTCTAATAGAATTCTAAGGATGCCTCTGTTGAAATAATGTGGATTTTATGCACCTGAGTTATATTTTCATCATCAGAATTTCATTTTTTTTCCAAAAAAGGGTAATAATATGTTAATATCAAGATGATACCAAGTACACCCGACCGCTGCAACAACACAATGTAAAGAACTAGTTATCTGAAATCTGAAGAATAGCGGAACTGTTGCAAATTTGTAATAAAATACATTGCATTTGGCTACTAGTTAGCAAGTCTAAATAAAATGCACAACTTAATAATGCTCTCAGGAATATCCTAGATGCTCCCAGACACATGATTGCATGACATACATTGCCATCACTGGAGATTTTGTTCAAATGTAAATCTCATGACACAATACCAAATTATCATGCAAAGTTAGTACATGCACAAACCTGAACTGGCACAATAGCCTTATACAAGAGCAAGGCATCCCTAGCAGCATAGCAAAACTCCTTTGCGACTCTTGCGGACGACAAACAAGCATCCTGCACTGATTATACAACAACAGAAATGGGTACATCAAATGATTGAGAAATTTTATAACATGCAAATACTGAAAAGTGGGAGGCGGTATTTGAAAAAGAAAGGTGGTTATGATGAGAAACGATAGTACAAGCAACAAGCAGTTATGCTAATAGATCCAGCGAATCTATAAAAACAATTGTAGAGGCAGGCATACCTTGAGGGCTCCATGGACCAATTTCATTAACTGAAGTGCTGATTTAGATATAAAACACTTCTCTGGCTGGAAAAGTAAATCAACAACAGAATCTCCATGGTCATCTGATGCCTGCAATAGCAAGCACTTCACTACAATGAATCCCACATTATCCTGCTAAGTAATTTTCCAATGGCAAAACATAAATTTTGGTACTCACAAGAGGATTCTTGTAGTCATATTGTACAAGAATGTATCTTGCTTTCACTAAGATCTCATTTCTCTTCCTTACAGCAAAATGAACTTCAACATCATCAACAAATTGGGTTAACTTGCCATCCTTTCTGTCAGGCAAAATAAATATCATACCCCTGAGGGTATTCTCAAATTCAGCTGTACTCCTTATAACATCTTGGAACTCAATCAGCTTGGACGCCTCATCCGGAACAGCCTGAAAACATAACCCAATGACCAGACCAGTTATTATGACGTATATAACAGCACTATTTTTGGGAATCATTGTCATTATAGAATAAATCTGGTGGCATCTGTTTCCTTCTACAAACAGAGATTACCAAGCACATGCCCACAAACAAGACAACTGAAGCAAGGAAGCTGAGTTGCTTAGAAGCTGTAATGACAATTAGATCAGTCCAGTCTGATCATTTCCATTTTTATGATGAAATTCCAAATGGTTTTCAGCATGGGACGAAAAATTCAATCTGCCGTCACATTCTCATCTTTGTGATCAGTTTATACTTTATACTGAGGCATAGAAATTAGAGGGAAATTATGTGTTGTAGTAATTCTAGCGTACTATTCTTGTCTTGTCAAGTTCTCATCATATATACAAGGGAGAAGTGGTCAGTGTTGATAGTAAATTGTTTTCCTCAAACAACCCAGTCACAACTCACAAGTCAATAAATTGAACTATAGTTGATGAAATAAAAGAAATATTGCCAGTTCAATGGGCACTGAACAAAGAGGATCAAATAGAGACAAGCATGTGTGTCAGCTGAAGAGCTGCTCGCAAGAAGAAAAACAGCAAATTAACAATTGTCAAACTTTTATTTGTTAAACTAGAGGATACCCCGCACGTTGCTGCGGAGTTGGATATAGAGTTTCTAAATATTGTGTAGAATACTAATTCAGTCATTACAATTTAAACTATGTGAGAAATCTCTGCATAAGCAAAAAATATATCTTAACATGAAAAGTTATGCATGTCACAATTAAATGCAATGTGATATAAAACTCAGTTAGAATGCTCTAATGCATGTTGAATGGTAGAGGATTCTCATGAGTAGATCGGACGGATGCTAGTGGATCACTGGATCAACCTAGTAAATCTAACGGCTACAACAATTTTGATGATGTGGAAGCACACATGTTGAGATAATTAGAAGTAGTGGGGATCACTCTCTTAGGTATATAGGATAAATATAAGCATACCTTAGAGAGAAAATGTGTGATAACCAGATCAGAAATTCTTGACCAGGTTAACTTTGCAAAGGACTGCGTCCATGTGATATTTTCCACACAAATGAACTTGCAAGCAAACTTGATGACATCAATTATTCTTGAGTAAAGGACTGAACCATCTTTGTAGCCCTTGAATAATAACAAAGCAGTTACATGATTACCCAAAACAACCCAAAAATAAAACAAGAATTAAGCTTACATGGCAGTGTTTTGTCATGAAATCATATTGATTACTTGACGGGTCATAATTCTAGATGTGCAAAGACATAGTTTTACCTACTCCGCAAAAAGACAACAGCTTAGTGCTGTTAGAAATGGCATCTTCAACTGAGCTCTTATTTAGCATTCATATTGCGGCAATAACTTGGAATTATAATCAGTAAACGACTGGGAATAAAGCAGATACAGGCCTTGTTGGTTCACAGAATTAAAAGAACGCATGAGTAGGGAAAACATAGGAGTGCAATCCCATTCATTTTTGAATCCCATATAAGATTGAACGCTGCAAGAATTTTCACCAAAGGGCGATTGCTTACCCCAGAAAAACATAGGAATCTTCCCAAGAGATTGGAGTGAATGGAAATTTCCTATGATACGTAGTGCATGGGAAATTCTAGGGAAAAAATCATGTGGATTTCAATTCAGCAAATCAAACAATTCAGATATTGAAAATTCTTAAAGGACTAGTCCTTTGAATCAAAGAGGCCTTCGAAAACAAAACATAACCAATATATATAAAGATAGTTCAGAAGAGACAGCTCTGATGAACCAGTAAACACTACGGAGCGCTCACCTGTAGTTCCTCTGAGGGGACTATACTCAAGACTGATGCTGGGTATGTGGAGCCACTTTTCTCAAGCACTTCTACAGAAACTGTGACAGATATGTTGCTGATTGCTGGAAGAAAAACATGCTTTACCATCAAGTCTGCGACTTTTGCCATCCCATAGTCTAGAGAATCAATTATCTGCATATCCAACAACACAAAGGTATCAGAAAGTGGTTCATTTATTACCCAAGCGTTTGTACGAAGGCATTTGACCAAGTTCACTGAACCATTTATTGGTAGAGATAATAACAACCAGAGAATTTGATAGAGCTTCCTAATACATATAGAGAAGCACCCCCTGCATGGAATAAACTGGTTTGGTTGTTTGGTCTAGTAATTTCTAT
This sequence comes from Triticum aestivum, assembly GCF_018294505.1. Classification (NCBI taxonomy): domain Eukaryota; kingdom Viridiplantae; phylum Streptophyta; class Magnoliopsida; order Poales; family Poaceae; genus Triticum; species Triticum aestivum. The sequence goes on along the minus strand of NC_057813.1, from coordinate 530,963,617 downwards.
GGATTCTTAAGAAGACAGCACAAAAATAAGAAATAGTTCAGCGCAGCGAAGAATTAGCAGCTAATCTTTGGTGGGGTATGAGAAGGCCAAATGATAAACTTGTGATGGCACATAGGAAGAACGTAACTCATGGGGTAAGCATATTTTAAAAGCTGCAAGGGCCTTTAGCTGCTGAATGTGATATATCACTATATCAGGACTCCAAAAGTGTCCACCATATCCTTTAATGCATAAATCCTTGGCCGATGATACCCTTGGCGATAGTTTTGTACCCTATTTAACGTTCATAAGAAAAATGTCTGTACAGACTAACTAAAAAGTCCAAGGCATATAGCATATGTAAGGCGATAATGTTCTGTTGATCACTAAATTTTGCCTAATCAATCCACTGTCTTCCAAAATTGTAGACTGAAGACAAGTAAACCTTACTTCCAATGCCTGCAGCGCCACACGAAGCGCAACACCGGGCGTTCCACTTGAACTGCCGCTCGGTCCAGCCCTCACCACTACCTTCCCTCCATCCGATGCAAACTCCACGCACTCCTCCACATTCTTCGAAAGTCCTACTTGCAGCTGCATCATCATCGGAAACAACCAGCACAGTAGTTAGCACAAACACAAATCCTAGCATGCAAAGGGCACCTCAAACCAGCACACCCCTCACCTCGTCGACGAGCTGCTCCCATTCGCCCCGAAGAAGCCCAAACACGACTGGCTCGTCCCCACCGGATCCAGATCCCTCAGGGTTCACCAGGAGGGGCTTGAGCTCGGCGGCGGCAGCGGCAGCATCAAGGGGGTTGGCTGAGGCGCGAGCGGCGCGAAGCCGCGCAGAGAGAGAAGCTACGGAGGATGCGGCAGCGAGGTGCTCCTGGCGCTCGCGGAGCTCGCGGCGGGCCGCTACGAGGCGATCAGAGAGGGACCTGAGGTCGGACAGGTCCGGGGAGGATGAGAGCGGGGAGAGCGCCGACTGGAGGGAGGACTGGAGGGACGCTGACGAGGCCGCGGAGCTGGCGGCTCGGAGCAGCGCGGAGGCGAGCGGCTCGCGGTTGGAGGAGGCGAAGGAGAGGGCGGAGGCGTGCAGGCGGTCGGAGCGGTGGCGGAGGTGGTCGATGAGGAGGCGGAGGTCAGGCGCGGATAGCGGGGTGGAGGGGTCGGCGTCGGCGGTGGTCGAGAGAAGGAGCTCGCGAACGTCGTCGGCCATTGCCGGCTCGCCGACGACAGGGATCCGGGAACTCGTGGGAGGAGTTGAGCTGTTGATGACTTTTGGGCCCGTTCGGATCTGCTGCGGCTTCAGCGCTTGGTGTCGAAGGGCGCACTGCGCACACGCCACTACGCCAGGTCCACAGCTCCTCCTTCGCTACATGGGCTGGCAGCCCATCGGTGAGGAGGGCTGGCACGCCAGCTTCACCAAAGCTTGTGCTACGATTCTCAACAACAACAAAAAAAAAAAAGAGACCAAAGTTTGTGCTACTGTCTCAAAAAAAGGTAAGCTTGTGCTATCCCTAAAAAAACTTGTGCTTTGCTTATATAAAAAAAGACAAATAGAAGCACAACTATCCGTCGGAAGAAAACGAGAAGCACAACTATATTTTTCTTTTTCTTTTTTGCACAAGGGAAGTGGGTTGTATATTAATTAACATGGATCGTTGCTATCCAGTTCACACAAGTTTACAACCCTCTCAGTGTCTGACCGTAACCAAACGGCTATCTTAACCTCATGTCTACCCATCTGGGCTAAATGGTACTCCCTCCGTCCGAAAAAGTTTGTCCCAAACTTATCCCTCAAATGGATGTATCTATCACTAACTTGGGCTAAGTGGTACTCCCTCCGTCCGAAAAAGCTTGTCAAAAAGCATATCCCATTTGAGGGGCAAGCTTTTTCGGACGGAGGAAGTAGCTAACATGATCACATCCTCTCTTAATAGCTTTAAGCACTACCTCTCGACCTCCACTCATCATGGCGGCGATCTCTTGAATGATAGCGGCATGTTGTGATCTGTTCCCCATTGGTTTGGTGATCATTGCACCTGCTTCGGTACTGTCCATCTCAAGAATAAACGATAGGGTGCTCCATTCCGGCGCTAACGCAATTCCCTCTTTACAAGCTTCGAGTTCTGCCGCGAGAGCATTATCGAATGTGAATAAATGTCGGCAAGACGTGAAGATGATGCCTCCCAAGCTGTCCCAGAGTACCATACCGGCGCCATCATTTCCTACTTGTGCTAGAAACACGCCGTTGACGTTGAGCTTTAGCCATCCCTGTGGTGGCATGCTCCATCTTGCAATCGATGGCCAGCATGGTGCTGCTCCTGGCGCGCCCTCGCATATGGTGACTTTGATGTTATTGCATGCATCAGCTCGTCCAGGACTGCTAGTGCCATCGCTCTACGGCCAACCAGTGCTGCTGCTAGGTGCTTGGCTGGCGCTCGTCATAGGCATGGTGCAACATGTACCCAGCATGCAGCCAGTGCTGCTTCCGGTGTCCTGCTGGTGCTGGCCTCTGGTGCAACTTGGAGCACTATGTCCAAAAGGACCATCTTGCCCTTTCTCACATCAGCCATAGGGAATTGTTGGATGCATAGTATAAACGTTGGGTAATTGTGGAGGAATCGCCAAGATGCTTCAGTTGGCGGAGGAGCTTTGTCATGTGTAACCTCATTCCAAAACGTGCCACGAACTCACATAGTCATCAAGAGAGCCGTACGGGATGATTCCAAGAGCAGCTCGCGCACATCGGAGAGCCACTCTGAACCTGTGTGACGAATCTGGATGTCCAGGAGCCTCCAGTCCTTTCTCCATGCTACACTGCATGGGACACCTACACATCGCGTGGAATCCATTCTCACATTCCAAATCATAGAAGGGACATATATTACTGGTTTCCAAGTGTCGGGAAAATTTATTCGCCCATGTAGCAAGAGAGTTTGTCACAACTATATTTCTTGAAAATAAATAAACACAAATGTGCTTCTATGAGAGTTGTGTTTCCAAAAAAACACAACCTATGCTTTTCACGCAAAGCACAATTGTGCTTCCCAATCAAAAAAGCACAGCATGTACTTCCGCGAAAAGCACAGTTGTGCTTTTCGAGCATTTTTTGTGGTTTTCGGTCTTTTTCCCGGTTTTTGTTCTTTTTAATTTTGTTCTTATTCTTATTTATTTTTGAAAAAAACTTCGTTGAAACCTATGAAAATGTTATATAGTTTCGAAGATCTTGACGCAAAAAACTCAATGGTGAAAACGATCCATGACTTAGACGCACACTTCAAGAGATAAAACGTTTTGAAAAAACGAGTCTACGAAAAAAAACTCATGTTGCAACAGGTGGCGTACATCCAGCTCGTCACTTGTCAGCGTCAAAGAATGTGAGAGTGACATCTACACCTTAATTAGTGATTTCGCTCCGGGAATCCTATCGAGCGCTTAAGACACCAACTAAGACTCTTTTGGTACACATCGCACACCTGATTCCTTCACAAGATTCCTAAATGGGCCAGCCCACAAAACAGTCTACCCCTCGCCAGTTTTGGAAATTATCTAGCAGGTTCACTTTTCTGGGCTAGTTTTCTATGTGGTTTTCTTACTTTGTTTACCTCTCTGGCTTTCTATTGGTTTTGTTTTGTTTTTTTATTTTCCTTTTTTGTATGTTTTGTTTTAGTTAAAAAGACACGAACTTTGTCAAATGCATGTAATATTTTCATATGCCAAAACAATTTTAAATTCTCAACTTTTCCCAAATTTGTGAACATTTTAAAATCTCATGACATTCTTTCTCAATTCAGGAGTTCTTAATTATACGAGCTTTCAAAATTCACAAATTTTTGAATTCATCAAAAATTTCAAATTCATGAACTTTCCCCAATTCGGGAGCTTTATGAATTTCATGATTATTTTTGGATTTAAAATTTTATTTAGGCACGTAAAATAGTTTTTTCCAAATTTGTGACCATTTGGTCATTTTTTCAGTTCGCCAATTCATTAAAAAAAGATAGAAAACGGTTTAATTTTCTGAACCAGCAAAGTAGCAGCACGAAAAATGATTGGAAAAAATGTGTAATCGGTGGAGTGAGCAAAGCTTGTGGGCGAAATGAGCTATTGTCCCCAGCCCAGGAGATAGTGCGCGTGGGCGATATTGCTTTACGTGACGCTAAAGGCGATGTACATGAGGTCTCTGATATCTCGTCGATCATTCGCGCGCACCCCCACCCCCCCCCTCCCCGCCGCCCCGTCCCCGTCTCCGCCGGTACCCGATAAGTTTACGACAGCCTTGATTCTCGACGATTTGTTCGTAATACTTAAGGCTACTCATAGTGGGGAGTACCATATAATAGTATCATGCATGACATAAACAAGTGAGCTTTTAAAATTATGAATTGCTGACCTTCATAGTGCATACTATTATAAAGTAGTATCATAGATGATCTTATTTATTGTCATGCATGACATAAAGTAGCATAGCATTTAATATGATACAGTATTATCTATCTATGTTACTCTAATCCCATCTCTCTTCTTTAATTCTATGCCATATCGGCGTGTTTACTATTTCCAAGTGTATGATACTAGCTAAAATACCACCACTATGGCCAGCCTAAGGTGTCAACTGTGGATCTTTCAGTACAACACGCACACCTGATTCCTTCATAAGATTTCTAAATAGGTCGGCCCACATAATAGACTACCGCCGACCAGTTTTGGAAATCATCTAGAAGGTTCGTTCTTTGGGCCGATTTTCTTTGTGGTTTTTTTACTTTGTTTACTTGGTAAGTTTTCTATTGGGTTTATTTTTCATTTTTTGTTCTCCTTTTTCTTTTTCTTTTTTATTTTGAAATACATGAACTTTTTTCATATGTCCGAACAATTGTAAATCCTCAAACTTTTTAAAATCAGTGAACCTTTTAAAATCTCATGACTTTTTTCCTAAATTCATGAACTTTATAAATTCACAATTTTTTGGAATTCATGAACCTTTTGAAATTCACAAACTATTTTCCAGAATTATGACTATTTTGTCATTTTTCACATTTTGCTAACTCAACAAAAAATAAAAATAAAAAATAAAACCCGGTTTAATCTTTTGAACCAGCAAAGTAGCAGCACAGAAAACGATTGTAAAATAACCATGCATAATCGCTGGAGCGAGCAAAACCAGTGAGTGAAACGAGCCATCAGCCGCGGCCCAGAAGGTAGTGTGTGCGAGCGCTATAGCATTACTTGGCACTAAAGGTGTTGTACTTGGTCTTTGATATCTTGTCGATCATTGCCCTCCCTACCCCCCCCCCCCCCCCCCTCCACCGGTACCCAATAAGCTTGCAAGTCTTCTTTTACAAATGTGCATGATGTGTATCGCTCCATTGATAGAGGGTAGAAAAGTACATGTGGTGGTGATCCTCATATAGCACACACTGGAAGGCACATGTGAGGACGTGATTGAGCATAGAGAGAGGGGTTTCTCGGCCCCAAGTAGCATAGTTTCAGGTTACATGGATGATTATGCTTAGCCCTCTGGCACCTGCTCTAGCCCAGGTACGAGCTTCCTCCTGTATTGCGGTAACCAGGCGGGTATGTGAAGGAGTGTCGCCGTTAATGATGCATGTGTTGCGGTGTTTCCAGATCATCCAAGTGGCCAAGGCAACAAGCATTAAGACCTTTGTGATGGCTAGTTGGGGAGTATATCTTAGTTCACCCTTCAAGCTTGTGGACGGAGAACCCACCCTCGTATGTAATTGTTCTAATTCGGGACCATTTGTTCATGTTTAGTAATATAACTAGAGTCTCACGCGCGCCTTGCTACGCAGTTCTTCAGCCTTGAGTTAAGTCTCATATTTTTATTTGTACGTGGTATATTATAGTCAGCTAGTTGGTTGCGCATTTCACCTTATGTTGCTAGGATCGCTGAATAATGAATTTCTGATAACAGTCATGCTTCCTTGAAGAATGTTTGTTTTGTGATCATTTTCATCCTTTGGATGTTGTGGACGCACTGGAATGACATCGTTTTCAACAATGCAAAGCCCAGCGAGAGACCTGATTCTTGGGAAGATTCAGGAAGAGGCAAGGAGTTGGCGGGTGGCTATAGGCATCTCCGTTCTCCTCTACAAATGGAATTCATGGTAGACAGGTGGAATGTTAGTTAGCAGTCTGTGCAGAGATATTGTTGGACTTCACTACGATGACATCCCAGGCATTATAGCCAGAAACTATGTCGTGTTGGCCGCTTTGGCATTTCTTCTATGCTACTAAGGCCCTATACAATGCTAGGTACTTAGAAAAATAAACCGGATTCTTCTGAAGCACCTGTGCTTATTTCTATAGGAAAAACGCCTAATTAAACATCTACCCTATATAAATAAGCATCGGCGCTTAAAGAAAACATTGATTTATTTCTCTAAATACCTCCCTTGAGCGCCTTGCATTGTACAAGGCCTAATGCGTTCATCAGTCATGCTTCTATCAATACGCAGTAGTAGTAGTCAGTTGCAGAAAAGCACATTAGCAGATGGCATGGATGCTGCTTAACACTCCCTGGGGTAGGTAGTAGAAGCCATCAAAATTATTACTCATGATAGCCTTCTCAGATGTAAAGAGAAAGTTAGATGTTGTTATGAATAAAGATGTTTATTTAAGGGGGAAAATGATGCTGCTTCATTTGTATCATATTTTTGTTTGTCCAGCATGTTCGATCCGAGACATGGTTCATGAATGTGTTTGAAGTTTACTTTTCCCAGTAGTAACATGATGTTTTTTTGTGGCATTTGCCCATAGGAACCCTGAATGTGAGCATGGGGTGTAGGTGTGCAACATAAACAATACCTCAAATTAACAAGCCTAACATAGGTACTTTACTTATATTTCTTACAGTTGCTTCATAACTGGGAAAGCTCCAGGGTGTTTACTACCCACTTAAGCGACACGGTGTTTACCAGGCACCCAAGCCTGTGATTCTGACTACATATTATTTACTCCGCAAAAAATAACTACATATTATTTAACATGCTACTTAACACACATGCCAGGCTTGTACTTTCTGCATAAAGAAGCGATGAGTTTCTCTGATGCTTTCTCTTCAGCGGCTTCAAGAGTGCTAGAAGGTCTGTAACTGTATGCAGAGGCTTCATTCAATCTGGTAGGTTCAACGCAACTGGGTATATGCTTTAGTAGATACGCTTGCCATTATTCATATCTTTGGCTTGCATTGCTAGTATAATTTTGCGCAACAGATGTATACAATGTCGCAAGTACTCATTCATAGAAGAAACTTAATAAAATGATCAATGAATGCACGTACTTTTAATCAGAAACATTGTTAGCAAGGAACTGACCTCATGGCGGTCGTCTGTCCCTAACGGGGATGCCCAACTCATTTGTTGTTTTCCTCCATCTCGACTAACCATGGCTTGTATTCGCTATGATCTCCCATGATCTGTGATACTTTATAAATAGGGTCAAGAAAATTGCCAAGAAATCTTAACAACAAACATAACAATTTTCAGAATAATACCAATGGATGAAGGGAACTCCTCTGAAAGCTCAAATGACACTAAGCTATTAACAAAATCAATCCACTGTCCAGAATAGGAACTAGTCTCTTAGTTTCTGCACCATTTTAACTGAGATGTAGACATCTTTCATATAGTCACATCTTGGAAAACAGCAGCTTGCATTGGTTTGTACAAAAGATATGAATAAAAGGAACAACCTGGTTGATTTGTTCCAACCAAATTAATTCAGATAACTTAACTATCAATGGTCTCTATGGTGTTTTGTAAGACTCATCACATCCTCTTGTTGAAAAGATTTAAAAAAATATAATGTCAATATACAAATCGACAGAAAGACTATAAACCGGCAGTGGAGACTACAATTATGATTATATTTATCCAGATTCAAAAGACTTGATATGCAATATCCACCATAAAAATGTCTCTTTGACCAAATCAGTTGAACTAATTCTTAGCAGCTGATGTTTATATCTGCAAAATAGTAAAAATAAGAAATGAATTATGAATGGAAGGCCAACACTTCCTATGAGGCTTTGATTTGTAGGGTGCCCTGGTGAGAGCAATAAATAGACGGAGATGATGTTTACCAATCAGTTACAACCTACAATCCATGCCAGCAAGTTATTCTGATGTGAAGCCTACATTTCTAACTCCGGCGTTTTTTCTTCTAAACATAAAACAATTAGCATCATAGCTCCAATGATGAGAAAGTAATAATTGTTCACCTGTTCGCGCACTGGTAAGGGACACAAAGGTTTCACATATCTTGGTTTTTGTCTTTCTCTGTGTTTTATAATAGTCTGTCAGTGGAAGGGCTTGTTCGTCTAATTTCTGACTGCTCTAGAACTCAATACGTTCTGACAACAAAATATGGTGTTCAACTGTAACATGATCACTTGTCAAATCCTAGAAGTTAGCAATAAGCGCTAATGAGTAATGGTAGACTTAGCCGTGCACATCCTAGCTTTACTAAAAACTACACTCCATCTACTAATTGTTTATAGCCTGATAAACATTTTAACTGGTTGCAGTTGAAAATTCTGAAGTAATTTTAGCCTATTTGGAAATTGCTTAACTGAACACATCAAGAACTTGACCGTGTGACTTGATACGTCTTCAATGTATCTATAATTTATGAAGTATATTCATGCTATTATATTATCCATCTTAGATGTTTTATATGCATTTATATGTTATTTTATATGATTTTTGGGACTAACCTATTAATCTAGAGCCCAGTGCCAATTTTTGTTTTTTCCTTGTTTTTGAGTTTTATAGAAAAGGAATACCAAACGGAGTCCAATTGACGTGCCAATTTTTGATGATTTTTTATGGACCAGAAAAAGCCCACGGAGCATCGGAGATGGACCAGAAGAGTCCCGAGCCGTCCACGAGGGTGGAGGGCGCGCCCTACCCCCTGGGCGCGCCCCTGTCTCTCGTGGATGACTTGGAGACCCCCCTCCTGACGTGAAACCGATGCCAAAAATTCCTATAAATAAAGAAACCCCCAGAAACAAACATAGATCGGAAGTTCCGCCGCCGCAAGCCTCTGTAGCCTCGAGAAATCAATCTAGGCCCTCTCTGGCACCCTGCCGGAGGGGGCCATCATCACCGGAGGCCATGGGGAAGGATCTCGGAGGGGCCATAATAGCCATGAAGGCCAAGGACCAGAGGGGGACCTCTCCCCATCCAGGAGGGAGGCCATGGAGGAGGAAGCACAAAGGGGAGAACCTCTCCTCCTCTCTCTCGATGGCGCCGGAGTGCCATCAGGAGGGGAATCATCGCCGCGGTGATCGTCTTCATCAACATCACCATCATCATCACCATCCTTATCTCTTTTACACGCTCCACTCTCCCGCACCCCGCTGTAATCCCTACTTAAACATGGTGCTTTATGCCACATATTATGATCCAATGATGTGTTGCCATCCTATGATGTTTTGAGTAGATATCTTTGGTCCTTGGGTTGATTGATGATCTAGATTGGTATGAGTTGTATGTTTTATTTTGGTGCTGTCCTATTGTGCCCTCCGTGTCGCGCAAGCGTGAGACATTCCCGCTGTAGGGTGTTGCAATACATTTATGATTCGCTTATAGTGGGTTGCTTGAGTGACAGAAGCATAAACCCGAGTAAGGGGGTTGTTGCTTATGGGATAAAGGGGACTTGATGCTTTAATGCTATGGTTGGGTTTTACCTTAATGATCTTTAGTAGTTGCGGATGCTTGCTAGAGTTCCAATCATAACTGCATATGATTCAAGAAGAGAAAGTATGTTAGCTTATGCCTCTCCCTCATATGAAATTGCAATGACGACTACCGGTCTTGCTAACAATTGCCTAGGATAATTCCGCACACCGACCCATCATTATTCCACACTCGCTATTTATAATATTTAGTAATATATTCTAACTTTATTATAACAACACCTACTTTTATGTTTTAGCTCTCCGATATCATGCAAAGTTATCCTCTTCATACCCACAACGTAGTTTTATTTCTCGTTTCTAGTTGGAAGAAAACGTTCGGTGTACGTAGAGTCGTATCAGTGGCAGATAGGACTTGAGAGAATATTAATCTTACATTTAGCTCCTTGTGTGTTCGACACTCCATACTTATCACTTCCACCTTTGGGAATTGCTATGATGATTCCCCGCACTTGGGGATTATCATGACTGTACTCAAAATGGAACTCAATCAACTTATACTGCACTCATGTCAATTTTAATTAAATTTAGATCCCATTTACTAATCTAGTTGAAGTAGAGAAAGAAGGTAATTCACATGGAAATTCCAACACTAAGTCTGGTAAGTGGTTCCAGTTTACCACTCATTACCCTGATAAATCAAGAAACAAAAGGCCCATCAGCCGCCACATGAAGATGTACCGACAACCCCCGATAAATTGAACAAAGATGGCTTAATCGTAGCAAAACGCGAACACACCCTCATCGATAGTAACGATGTCAAACAACTATCACCATAAATCCCTGACCCTGAGGTAAGCGAGCCAACTACATAGGGCACACACTCAAAATGAAGTACCCCTAGAACAACCACAGTAGATGACCCTACAAACCCCTCAACACGGTCATGATCCTCTAAGTATGGAAAGGATAAATAATATGTTGGTGACACCTTTAGCTCTGCACCTTTTAAGGTAATTGAAGAAGCTGACAATCAAGCGAAACTTATGCGGGGCTTGCGGCAGGTCACGGGGAGTGGCAGATGTTCAATACCAAAATCGGAAACACAACCATAAGGCAACAACAACAACAACAATGGCCGCCCCCAAGTGACCTACCCAGGCTGACAGATCATACACCTTACCAAACCTGAACTAAAAGAAAAAGGAAATAACAAATAGGACAGAGGGAACTGCATGGTGAATAATTAAAATGTTTGAATGTCTGATAACATTGTCTTGATCGCAGACTGAAGGTAGCTAACAGGTACATAGCCCTCCGGAGATTAACCAATGATGGTTATTTATAAAGATGTCTAGAGGAGACAGAAGACAAAGGGTAAATCGTAACTCAAAATTACCGATAATTATGTAGTGATGACCCATATGACTGCCTATAGGCTGAATCAGATACTCTAAATTCATAGTGAAATCCGACTGGTATTTGTTCTGTCTAAAAATATTACCGAATTGGAGTTGGAATCCCACAAACGTATGTATGGCAGATTAGTATTATGATGCACAAATATCTGAAGCTATGGTCAATGGAATTCTGGATAACTCACAATATTTTCACAAGATAATTAGGAGTCAATAGTCTCATCGATTTTCATCAAGTAATACCAGATGGCAATGATAGAATCATGACAAGCAGAAGTGCACATGAACTAACTCCGTTCAATTTAACATGGACTTACATGACCAGTGAACATGCTATCCTTCTTGCTGTCTCATTGAGCGCCAGCTGAAACTCCTGTGCGATGCTAATAGATAAGACCGACAGCACGTGCTGAATGATTTGCAATACCTAAATACAATACTCGTGATACAATCTATAGTGGCCATATGTGAAATTTGGTTGTGAACCAAATACTCTTCAGTAATGACCTACCATACTAATTAGCCCGTCATTGATTATGGCACCAATTAGTTTAAACATCTCATATAGCGCCTTGAGGCCCTCGACCTTGCTCACCCTAGTTGTGCCACACACACAAACCCAATCCAGTTCTGTAGAATTTCCCTATGAAAGCAGAAACAAAGCGAAGAGGAATGTACAGACATTATCCCGTGGGAGGACATGGGTGAGGGAGTCCTGGATAAGGGGGTATCCGGACAGCCGGACTATATACATCATCCGAACTATAGAAGCGTCAAGATACAAGACTGAAGACTTCGGCTCGTGTCCGGATGGGATTCTCCTTTGCGTGGAAGACAAGCTTGGTGATCCGGATATTATGTTTCCTTCCTTGTAACCGACTCCATGTAAACCCTAGCTCTCCGGTGTCTATATAAACCGGAGAGGATGGTCCTTAGAAGGCCGATCACAATTACAATCATACCATCATAGGCTAGCTCTTAGGGTTTAGCCTTTACGATCTCGTGGTAGATCTACTCTTGTACTACATATATCTTCAATATTAATCAAGCAGGAAGTAGGGTTTTACCTCCATCGAGAGGGCCCGAACCTGGGTAAACATTGTGTCCCTTGCTTCCTGTTACCATCTGTCAGGACCCCGATCCTAAGTCACACAGATCTAGCATGTAACACATCATATCACTTTGCGGCCTCACGCACGGTATTCCCACGGGTGCCACCTTACCTGGCCCGGGACCGTTTGCGCCTTTTGGCTCATGTATATGATAGTGTCGCTAGCGTCCATATGACAAAGAACCCGGGCTGACATGGCTAGTCGTGAACCCAAAGTGGCACTAACTTACAGGGATAGGCATACATGACCCAGCAACGAACGTGTCGGTCATCAGCGAGTTAATCCGGGCTGTAGCAACTGGGCTAGCAGGACTTCGGTAAACCGGGCTGTAGCAGGCTAACAGGACTCCGGTAAACACCGCGTGACATTTCTCCGAAGGGACAGACACATGAACGAAGAAGGACACATGCCGGCCAGCCTAAGTGTTCCGGAGCAGTAGCAAGCTACCAAGGCTCAGTGGAAGCACTAGGAGACATTTCCCGGTAAGAAAGGCTACCAAGGATAAACAACTAGATAGTCAGATCCCACACATACCAAGCATTTGAATAACATACACACAATATGCTCGATATGTGCAAATACAACATGGCATCACAACATGACTCTACAACTCAAGTATTTTATTCAATAGGCTCCGAGGAGCGAGATATTACAAACATGAGTCTTATGACCCAACATCCAGAGCATACAAGTCAAAGCACAAGTGGAAACTTAACATGTCTGAGTATAGACATTTACAAATGAAAAAGGCTGAGAAGCATGTCTATCTACCAGATCCTACCGAGGGCACAAGATCGTAGTTGAGGTAACAAGCTAAACATCGAAGTCCATGTGGAACTACTAGCGAGACTGAAGTCTCTCTACAAAAATATAAATTAAGCAACGTGAGTACAAATGTACCCAGCAAGACTTACATCAGAACTATCTACATATGCATCATTATCAACAAAGGGATGGTGGGGTTTAACTGCAGCAAGCCAGCTTTGACTCGGTGGCTATCCTGAACTATGACTGCAAGTAACTCTTTTGAGGTGGTGCACACGAGTCCACATATTCACCATATCAATACACCACTATGGATCAGCTCCCGTCTCCCTACGAGAACGCCATCCATAGCACTCACGGTTATCTTGCGTATTTTAGAGTATCCACTTTCACTTGTCTATGAACTGTACAGGCAACCCAGAAGTCCTTTACCGCGGACACGGCTATTCGAATAGATTATATTAACCCTGCAGGGGTGTACTTCTTCACACACGCTCTCGCCACTACCACCATGTACACGTCGTGTATCTCGACAACCTTCAAGCGGAAGCCTGGCGAGGGAGTCGGCCACGACCTGACTAACCACACAAGTCTCTCGTCTAGGTTTATCGCCTATTCGGGTTCCATCCGCAAGGAGATCCGGCCGGGGTGTCGCTCACGGCCCCAAACGATGTGAGAAGGGTTCCCAAGCCCACCATCCGGGTGCCACTTGGTACACCGTGCCACTATGCCTAGTTTGTCCCAAGCCCACCTATACCGGGTGCCACTTGGTAGACTACTAACACTACCTACAAACACCAGAAACTAGTTGCAACTCCTGGACAGAGATCATGTTGATTAATAAGTCGAGAGGGGTCGAGTTACCGGAACCCAATGTGTGGTAGTAACTGTTCATGGATCACAAATACAGAACTCAGTTCCTGAGGATGGCTGCAATGAGACAACCCACCATGTACTCCTACATGGCCTCTCACCGCTACCTTTACCAAATCGTGTTCACATATTTAGCTCACACACAGTAGGACATGTTCACACACCTCCAATTCATCCCTGATGAATCAGACCTGACACAACTCTAAGCAATAGCAGGCATGACAAACAAGCATGAATGAGTAGGCACAACAGGGCTCAAACAACTCATACTCATGCTAGTGGGTTTCATCTATTTACTGTGGCAATGACAGGTCATGCAGAGGATAAAGGGGTTCAGCTACCGCAACAAGTAACAGATGAATCGTTGTTGTCCTAATGCAGTAAAAGAGAGCAGGAGCGAGAGAGTGGGACTGTATCAGAATGAACAAGGGGGTTTTGCTTGCCTGGCACTTCTGAAGATAATATAGCTCTTCATCGGTGTCATCGATCTCATCGTCGGAACCACGTCTACTGAGAGGGAACAATTATCGGCAACAGAGAAGAAACACAATCAATGCAATGCACATTATGATGCATGATCATGACATGGCAACATGCTGGTGTTTTGAGCTAATGCAGCTAGCAACAAAGTTAAATGAAGTTGGTTTGAACCCTAAGTTCAAATCCAAACTCCATATGTGAAATTCAAATGCCATTTATATGATTTGTCCTAAACAGCAGCCATAAGTTGTTCTAACATGCATGAAAATGATACATATGGATAGATTGGATTTTTCCGATAATTTTTTATATATAAATTATTTCATTCCGAGTTACGGTTGAATTTATATGAATTTTAGAAGTTTATACTATTTTCTGGAATTTCCTGATTTAAGTTTAATCCAGAAAATGATTTACTGCGCCAGCCTGACGTCATTGTGACGTCAGCAGGTCAACTGACCCGGTCCAGGTCAAACCTGACCAGTGGGTCCCGTGTGTCAGTGACTAACTAAACTAACCTAGTTTAATTAGTACTAACCTAGGTTAAACTAATTAAGTTTAAACCTAAACTAGATTAATTAGTCGGACGGGTCCCACTTGTCATACACCCAGGGGGTTAAACTGGGTCCACCCTGGGTCAACTCGGTCAGCGGGGTCAAACTCGCCGGTGTTTAGCCACCGGCGAGTCCAGACGCGGCGGCGAGCTGCGGAAACGCTGCTCAGGGTGCCATTCGCCGCGCGGTTTGCTCCTGCGCGCTCCTAGGAGTGAGCCGCATCGTCTGGTGGCGGTGGCTGAGCTCGAGATGGCCGGGAACGGCACCGGCAATGACCACCGCGGCGGCCGGAGTTCAAACGTCGTCGGATTTGACGCCATGGCGCGCGGGAGGACAAGTGGTTTGCACCTACAGACTCTACGCGTGCTCACGAACCCAAGGGGAACACCCACAGGACCAATAGGTCACCGGAGCTTCGTCGACGACGAGGTCGTGCGGCGGCGCACTCTCGGCCTTGACGGAAACAACGGCTACGACGAGAACTAGGCCACATAATTAGGGGGAACGGTGCAGGGGCTCACGGAGATCACGATGAGACGGTCGGCGTGCTCGGGGAAGGCCTGGGGCGACGGGACATTGACGGTGATCTCCAGCGACCGAAGCTTGAAGATGGAGTCGAGGCGGTCAAGTTGGGGCGTCCGAGCGCTCGGGGCTTGCTCGAGGCGGCGTAACGGGCGGTGGCGGAGCTTGCAGACTACACGGGGAGGCGAGAGGAGCATGGTGGGCGTGGTGGCAGCGAACGACGGCGGCGGCTCTCTGTTCGGGCGAAGAACGAAGAGGGAGAGGGGAAAATAGCCAGGGAAGAAGGGGAGGTCGGCACGGCCTCGTCCACGTCTCCTGGCATGGGGTTGGGGAGAAGGAGGCGTCGACACGACGAAGCAGGAGGTGGCAGGGGCGCGCCTGCGTGCGTCGGCCACGCGCGCCCGTCCCTCTGGCAAGAGGAAGACGACAGGAGGAGGTGGGCTGGGCCAGGTGGCTGGGCTGGCCGAGTGGGCCGGCCAGGTGGGCTGCGGTAAGTCAGGTGAGGTTTCCTTTCTTTTCTAATTTTCTTCTGTTTTCTATTCTGCTAATTTGTTTCTAGATTTAGAAAAATACTAAATCACTTCATAAAATCATGAAATAAATTTATAGGCACTGTTTAATTATTTCCAACAGCCCCAAGTACTTCCAGGATTATTTGGACACTTAAAAATATTTATAGGATTTAAATGTCCAAATTCAAATACTTATGAATTAACTCAAAAATCCATAAATGACCTAAAAATATGTGCATCATTTTTGGCAGAGGTTTTCACCTTTACCAGAAACCATGAACATTTTCAGAGGGCATTTTGGGTTCATTGGGAATATTTTTATTTGAACCTAGTTGATTTGATCTGGTGCTAGGGTTTGAGCAATCCCCATTTCAACTTAAATAAAATTTAAACATGATGCACACATGAAGGGCTAGCCTAGTGCATACCAGAACTAGGGATGTGACACCATCAGCCTAAGACGCACAGATCGGGACCCCCTACCCGAGATCCACCGGTTTTGACACCGACATTGGTGCTTTCATTGAGAGTTCCTCTGTGTCATCGCTTCGAGGCTTGATGGCGTCTTCAATCGTCAACAACACGGTCCAGGGTGAGACTTTTCTCCCAGGATAGATCTTTGTGTTCGGCGGCTTTGCACTGCGGGCCAATTCGCTTGGCCAGTTGGAGCAGATCGATAGCTTCGCCCCTGGCCACCAGATCAGGTTCGGAAACTTGAACTAC
The DNA here is from genome assembly GCF_018294505.1 of Triticum aestivum. Taxonomy (NCBI): domain Eukaryota; kingdom Viridiplantae; phylum Streptophyta; class Magnoliopsida; order Poales; family Poaceae; genus Triticum; species Triticum aestivum. The sequence goes on along the minus strand of NC_057813.1, from coordinate 530,947,012 downwards.
ACGGCAGATATCCACGGAGACTTGATCTTCGACAGATTCGAGCCTGCGCCAGGAACGCCAGACAGTCACGACGAGCACGGCCTAGACCTGCTGTCGGACAATGCTCGGGACATCATCCCCGAAGCAGCCCCGGATCTACATCCAGGGCAGGTGGCGTTGCCTATGGACGGAGGGCTGGACCCCGCCCCGCAGGCCGCACACTCATCGGCGGTGGAGCCGAAGACAGGTCTCACCTCTGCGGAGGCCTGTAACCCTGGGCCCTTGGACTCATATCCGGCCGTTGGTCCTGGTCCGCACACTCTCGAGCTAGCCTTGCCAGGTTGGGCTCCGGTAATGGAGTTCACCGTTGCGGACATCTTTCAGCACTCGCCTTTTGGTGACATGCTGAACTCATTAAAGTCTCTCTCTCCGTCAGGAGGCTCTAAGCCGAACTATGTCCAGCTTGAGTGGGAAGCAGGCGGCGAAGGAATTCGCTGCCTACCCACCACCCACTTTGTCGCCACGATCGATGATTTAACTGATGTGCTCGACTTCTACTTCGAAGACATCGACGACATGGACGATGATGCAGGAGACATATAGGAGCCACCGCTCACAGGGCGGTGGACAACCACTTCTTCATATGATATATATATGGTGGACACTCCAAAAGAAACCAATGGCGATGAGGCAACAGAGGCTATCCCCTCCAAGAAGAAAGCAAAGCATGGGCGTCACCAGCGCCGCTCCAAGCCCCACCAAGGCAATACCGGCACCGGAGACGATAATAATCCGGACGGTGCCGACGATGAATACAACCCCGAACAGCCCGCCTTCGAGCAGGCCGAACAGGAAGACGGGCATGACAGCCCAGATGAATAGGCGACAGACGGGTATCCGGAGGAGGACAACTACATGCCCCTCTCCGAAGACGAGGTTAGCCTCGGCGACGATGAGTTCAGCATACCTGAAGACCCCGCAGAGTAGGAGCGCTTCAAGCGCCGGCTTATTGCCACTGCGAGAAGCCTGAAGAAGAAGCAGTAGCAGCTTCAAGCTGATCAAGATCTGCTCACAGATAGATGGACAGAAGTCCTGGCAGTCGAGGAATATGGACTCGAGCGCCAAATGGCTAACCGTCTGCCTCGAGGTCGGGACAAAACGGCATATCAGCCGGAATACCAGCCTGCAGCCCCACACCGGTTTACTACGACCCGGGGCAATACTCAGGACCTGCGCGATAAACTAGGTAACGCCACAGGACAACCAAGATCGATCTACAGATCACGGGGGTGCGCCGAAGCACATGACGAGGACCGTCATACCGGATACATTAACAGCAAATCCGGCCGGGCCGAATACAACTAGTCAGACGCAGCCGGACTGCGCCGCGACATAGCCCGGCACAGAGGCGCCGCACACCCCCTCTGCTTCACTGATGAAGTGATGGATCATGAATTCCCAGAAGGGTTTAAACCCGTAAACATCGAATCATACGATGGCACAACAGACCCCGCGGTATGGATCGAGGATTTCCTTCTCCACATTCACATGGCCCGCGGAGATGATCTACACGACATCAAGTATCTTCCCCTTAAGCTCAAAGGACCTTCCCGGCACTGGCTAAACAGCCTGCCCGCAAATTCCATTGGCAGTTGGGAAAATTTGGAAGACGCATTTCTTGACAACTTCCAGGGCACATATGTGCGACCTCCGGATGCCGATGACTTGAGCCACATTACTCAACAACCCGGAGAATCAGCCAGGAAATTCTGGACTCGGTTCCTAACTAAAAAGAACCAAATAGTTGACTGTCCGGACACCGAAGCCCTGGCGGCCTTCAAGCATAATATCCGTGACGAGTGGCTCGCCCGACACCTCGGCCAGGAGAAACCCAAGTCTATGGCAGCTCTCACGACACTAATGACCCGCTTTTGCGCGGGCGAGGATAGTTGGTTGGCTCACAGCAGCACTACACCGCATCCTGGCACGTCAGATGTGTGTGACAATAACAGCAAGCTACGGCGCAACAGACACAAGCGACGGAACAATGGCGACAACACCGAAGACACGGCGGTCAATGCCGCATTCAACGGATCCAAATCCGGTCAGCGGAAGAAGCCATTCAAGAGAAACAATCAGGGACCGTCCAGTCTAGACCGCATACTGGAGCGCTCGTGCCAAATTCATGGCACCCCGGACAAGCCAGCCAACCACACCAATAGAGACTGCTGGGTATTTAAACAGGCCAGCAAAATAAATGCCGAAAAAAGGACAATGGGCTGCACAGCAACGATGACGATGAGGCCCGGCGTTCGAACATGGGGGGACAGAAGAAATTCCCCCCTAGGTGAAAACGGTCAACATGATCTACGCCACCCACATCCCCAAGCGGGAACGGAAGCGAGCACTACGGGACGTATACGCAATGGAGCCAGTCGTCCCCAAATTCAACCCATGGTCAGCTTGTCCGATCACCTTTGATCGTAGGGATCATCCTACTAGCATCCTTCACGGCGGCTCAGTCGCATTGGTTTTAGACCCAATTATAGACGGATTTCACCTCACAAGAGTCCTTATGGACGGAGGCAGCAGCCTGAACCTGCTCTATCAGGACACAGTGCATAAAATGGGTATCAATCCTTCAAGGATTAAGCCCACCAAAACCACCTTTAAGGGTGTCATTCCTGGAGTAGAGGCCCACTGTACGGGCTCTATAACATCGGAAGTGGTCTTCGGATCTCCGGATAACTTCCGAAGCGAAGAGCTAATCTTCAATATCGTCCCTTTCCGCAGTGGTTACCACGCACTGCTCGAACGAACCGCATTCGCCAGATTCAATGCGGTACGACACTATGCATACCTCAAGCTCAAGATGCCAGGCCCGCGCGGGGTCATAACAGTCAACGGAAATATGGAATGCTCTCTCCGTACAGAAGAGCACACTGTGGCCCTTGCGGCCGAAGTACAATGCGACCTCCTCCGGCAAACCACCAATCCGGCGACGACAACCTCAAGCTCCGTCAAGCGAGGGCGGAACACCTCGCAACAGGATCAGCAGGCACGTCAAGAGCATGACTAGCAGTCCGACCTCCGCTCAAGTCCCACCCAAGCAGCATTCGTGCCACGCGTACACAATTACACACTCAAAATACCATGGGCACAGGCGGAGGCGTAGCAGTGGCTCAGTCAACAGTATGGTATTGCTTCGTAACCTTTCTTTTACCTTTAAGGACATTGCTTTAGTGCAGCTTCTCCAAAAGAGCCGGATTGTCGGACTTACATAGGAGAGGAAACCCAGGAAGCAACAGGCTTCGGGCACAGCAGGAAACACCCAGGTGGAATCTATTTACGATCGTTGTTCCTGCTTTATCTATCTGTACGTAGCCTGCCCCTGGATAGGATATGTCAAATAATCCTATTTATCTCCGCTTAATGCATTCATTGTACACATATGCTTAAACGTATTATTTATCAATGGGAGACCATATATAGGGTCAGCTTATCATTCTTATTTGAGCATTTTTTCTTACAAATGTCTTTTAATATTGCAACCGTACACTTCGGTACGTTGAGTTTGCCAGGGGCTTTTTATGGCGCCCCATAATACGGCACGACAAGTTCGAACACTTTCAATAGTGCGGCACCCCGAACTTATAGCATTGTATGCATCAGCTCTGAATCATGTCTTGGGTTACAGTTGGGATAGCCCGGCTCCCTTGTTTTGGTGCCTTACGTTCCGTTAATTCGGCTAAGGTAGCGCAGGGAGAACTATTGCGATTGTGCCCTGGTTTTTCCGGACGAGCACCTCAGTAGAGAAATCACAAAACTGTCCGGCATGATGTGGCGAGAGCTGGTCGCTGTTCGAGAGGTCTTAAAATCCTTAAAGATTTTTCCGATTTAGGCGATAATTCGGCTTTGTCCGATATAGGCGTGTATAGCGCCCCAATTCGGCCTTCCAGATTCTAGGGGCTTCGCCGAAATTTAAAATTATAGACTTCTATGGCTAAGTGAAGGTTATAAAGCCGTATAGTCTGATTGCCTTGTTTGCTGCACTGGACACCTCCTTAAGGGACCAAACATTTGGATAAAGAGTGTCCGGGTTTTTCCATGAACACCCCAGTACTAGTTACACGGGGGCGGAAGCCGACGACTGGCCTACTTTCAGAATTTGATAAACAACCGCACAGAAGGTAATATTTTAAATAACAAAAGCACTACATAGCACAAGTAACTTCGTCTTTAAATTACAAACATGACAGAGGTGAATTCATTCAAAAATTATGTCTTTAGTACATTCATCGGCCACGAGGCACGCACCCTTCATCACGCCATCCTAATACTTCTCGGGGACACGATGTAGCTTGCCTTCCGGTGGCCCATCCTTCACCAGCTTCTCCGCATCTAGCTTGCCCCAATGCACCTTTGCACGGGCAAGGGCCCGGCGGGCACCCTCAATGCAAACGGATCGTTTGATAACTTCCAGTCGCGGACAGGCGTCCACCATCCGCTTGATCAGGCCGAAGTAGCTGGTTGGCAGAAGCTCACCAGGCCATATCCGGACTATGAGATCCTTCATAGCCACTTCGGCCGCCTTGTGGAGTTCGACCAACTGCTTCAGTTGGTCACTCAAAGGCATTGAATGTTCGGCCCAAGTATATTGGGACCAGAACAGCTTCTCTGTTGAGCTCCCCTCCTGGGCACGGTAGAACTTCGCAGCATCTGAGACGCTGCGTGGCAGATCTGTGAATGCCCCTGGAGAGCTCCGGACTCGGGTAAGTAAAAGAAACGCCTCCTCCACATGTTTGCTTTGCATAAAGAATTTCTTACCCGCCATTATATTTTTGGCCTCCTGGATTTCCTGCTGTGCCCTCTCGGCTTCGGCCTTGGCGTCTTTTATATTCGTAAGGGCCTTTGCAATCTCGCCCTCTTTTGCTTTAAGCTCATGCTCCGCGGACTCGAGCTTCTTGCCGAGCTCCCGGAGCTCTTCTTGTACCTCGCCCACTTGGGCCTCTTGCTTTTTGCGCTCCTTGCGCTCCAAGGCCGCTTTGTGTTCGGCCTTGGACAACGCCTTCTTGAGAGACGCCACTTCGGTGGTGGCCTCGGTTACCAAATCACGATGTTTCGTCGTTAGCATAATGACATTTCAATTATACTTTATTATATAAGAGCGGGGAATCATTCACCTTTGCTCTCCTCGAGCTGCCTCCTCGCGAGGCCGAGCTCTCCCGGTGCCCACTCCAAGTCCTGCGTTAGGCCGGCGATTTCAGTCGTACGAGCAGCAGCGGCCAAAAGCACAGCCTGTTTATTCACATTCAAACTTATTGTTAGACTGCTGCGGATTTTAGTTGACCCTCCGTTTGGTTTTTCCTTCTGAACACCAAACAGAGTATCAGGGGCTACTACCTATCGGGTGGTAACTTCACACATTATTACCGCTTACCTCAAAGCCTATTAGGAGGCTGGTGCAGGCTTCGGTTAGACCGCTCTTGGCGGACGACACCTTCTGAATCACCGCACTCATGAGAGTACGGTGCTCTTCATCCATGGAAGCACCACGAAGCGCTTCCAGCAGACAATCCGGCGCCTCGGGCTCAACGGAAGTCCTCAAAACAGACGACCCTCCCTCGCTAACGAGGGTCTGCCCGTCTGAATTCGGAACCGCTAAAGGCTCCGGGATAGTGTTCGGCTGAGAGTCCGACTTAGTTCGGCTCTCACCAACATGACCTACGGGGAACTTGAACCCCGCAAGTCCGATGTCGGGGACGCCGCCTTCAGGCGCCTCCAGGGTCACCTCCCCCATCTCTAGGAGCCTTTGGGACAACACTTCCGTGTCATCCGCGGGCCGAGGAGAAGTGGCCGTCGGGAGTGAGTTCATTGCTGACTCACTCAAGGACCCGTCCGAAGACGACACTTCAGGATGGGCCCTGGCCGGACTGCATACAAGTTCGGCATTATAAACAAAACTATGAAGCGAAATTACGATTGAGTGCGGATACTTACGATCGCACTAGGGGCTTCTTCCTGGGCAGCCACCCTTCCTCGCTATCGGCGGCGGTGGCAGAGTAGTCCGGAAGGGACACCTTTCCCTTCTTGGACGTTCCAGTCTCTCCCACCGGGGCGGCCTTCCTCTTCTTCCCTCCCCCAGTACGGGGAGGTGGAGTTTCTCCCTATTCCTCCCCGCCTTCGCGGGAGGAATCAGCCTCGTCGTCATCGGACGACAAGGGTATGACGGCCTTACGCCAGGGGCCTCTCCTGACCCCCTGGTCCGCCGTATCAGGCCCCCCATCCTTTTTGGACGGGGCGACCTCTTCTTCTTCTTCCCCTTCGGGGGAGGAGTGCGCCTCGTCATCTTCGGACGAGGCTTGCACAACCTTACTTCGGAGACCCTTTCGGGCCCCCGGGGCCTTCTTATCGGCCTTCTTCTCCGGCCCCTTGTAGGGCGCCGGAACCAGCATCTCCGTCAGGAGAGCATTAGCTGGGCTTTCCGGCAGAGGAGCCGGACAGTCAATCCGCTCCGCCACCTCCACATAATCCTGAACAAATAGACACAATCACCTAGGAATTCTCCATGAATATATCAGGGAGAACCGAACCCGGTGGCGGTCTGAGAACTCACCTGGGTAGGGTGCCGCGCGGCGTGGAGCCCGCGGTCCTCGGTTATGAGAGGAGGTACTTCGGAGGCCTTGAACAACACCTTCCATGCATTTTTGTGCTTCATGCCGTAGAGCCTCTAGAGCGTCTGGTGTTCAGCTGGAACGAACTCCCACAGATTGAATGCCCGCCTTTGGCACGGCAGAATTCGGCGAATAAGCATGACCCGGATCATGTTGACAAGCTTGATTTTCTTGTCCTTCATGCCCTTGATGCGGGTTATGAGTCCGGTCAGCTCGGTGGATTCTCCCCAGGACAGGCCCTTCCGTTCCCAGGAGGTGAGCCGCATAGGGGTTCCGGATCAGAACTCGGGGGCCGCCGCCTAGTTAGCGTCGCGCGGCTCGGTGATGTAGAACCACCCCGATTGCCACCCCTTCACGGTCTCTGCAAAGGAGCCGTCAAGCCAGGTGACATTAGGCATCTTGCCCACCATGGCTCCTCCGCACTCCGCTTGTTGGCCACTCACAGTCTTCGGCTTCACGCAGAAGATTTGCAGCCACAAGCCGAAATGAGGCTTGATGTGGAGGAAAGCCTCGCATACGACGATGAACGCCAAGATGTTGAGGACGAAGTTCAGAGCTAGATCATGGAAGTCTAGCCCGTAGTAGAACATGAGCCCGCGAGCGAAGGGGTGGAGTGGAAACCCCAGTCCACAGACGAAGTGGGCAAGGAACACGACCCTCTTGTGGGGTCCTGGAGTTGGAATGACCTGCCCCTCGTCTGGTAGCTAGTGCGCTATGTCTTCGGCCAAGTATCCGGCCGCCCGGAGATTCACAATCTTCTTCTCCGTCGCGGTGGAAGCCACCCACTTGCCTCTTGCTCCGGACATGACTAAATGTGCGGAGAAGACCTGGACTAGGACGCTGGAGCTCAAGGGGGCAAGAGTATGCGAGGGAGGAAGAAGGCGTGGGTAAAAATGTGGAACTCTTATCCCTTTATAGAGGCGACGAAAGCGGTACGCCTCCCCACTAGCCTGTTGAGAATCGCTTACTTTCCAAGCGCCACGATTGATGGCACGGGGGGATTACCCATACCCTATTGATGAGAATCCCGTGATAAGGGGACATGATCTCTGCTTTGACAAGACATGTCAAGGAAACCACCTCGCAATACGCGCTGTGGCTGGTTGTGAAAAAACGGTTCGAATAATGACCTGGCTGTAATGGCATGTCACGTCGTCTAAAAATTGTCAGCTGAAGTATCATTCTCTCTACGGTGGTATGTGAAGATCATTTTGCAGATCTGGACACGACCTACATGTTCGATAATAACCTTGGAGTATTCGGAGGAGGAACCCGTCTGGCAATGCCGAAGACAAGACTGCACGCCGGACTCATCGTCATTGAAGCCTGGTTTAGGGGCTACTGAGGGAGTCCTGGATAAGGGGGTATCCGGACAGCCGGACTATATACATCGTCCGGACTATAGAAGCGTCAAGATACAAGACTCAAGACTTCGACTCGTGTCCGCATGGGATTCTCCTTTGCGTGGAAGACAAGCTTGGCGATCCGGATATTATGTTTCCTTCCTTGTAACCGACTCCATGTAAACCCTAGCTCTCCTGTGTCTATATAAACCGGAGAGGATGGTCCTTAGAAGGCCGATCACAATTACAATCATACCATCATAGGCTAGCTCTTAGGGTTTAGCCTTTACGATCTCGTGGTAGATCTACTCTTGTACTACACATATCTTCAATATTAATCAAGTAGGAAGTAGGGTTTTACCTCCATCGAGAGGGCCCGAATCTGGGTAAACATTGTGTCCCTTGCTTCCTGTTACCATCAGTCTAAGACGCACAGATCGGGACCCCCTACCCGAGATCCGCCGGTTTTGACACCGACAATGGGATCCTCCAGTCCCTGCCGCTCCTTCAGCTCGAGATTGCAACACTTTAAGAGGGTCGGGAGGATGTGCTTTATGCGCACGCTACCGCTGTCTCCGCCAACGCGATTTTGCAACAGGAGGATCTACAACCATATTAGCCAAAGTCGAATCCGCGTAGGTGGAAGATCTGATTGCTCGGGCACAAAACCGCGGGCATGAGTGTGGATTCTAGAGCAGGGGGATGAGTGTACCTCATTGTCTTTGGGAGGAGGGGCAGGGTCCACGATCTATTCGGTCGCCCTGACTGCCAAAGCGCCCACACAAAAAGGCAGAACGGGAGGAACGCCCACAGGCCGGCGACCACCGTGACGAAGCGGCGACAATTCACAGACGGAAAGACGGCTGGCCACCCCAAATCATCTCCTCTCCAACAACCACCGATGGCCTCACCACTTCCCAAAATCAATCCTTCTCAGTGATGCCAAATCATCTTCTCTCTAAATGCGCCTCCCCTAAACCGCCTCTTCCCTCTCTCTCTCCAGAAACACAGAGCGCACGCGACACATAAAGGCCCCCCAAACTGCTGCGAAGCGACATGGGGCACAGGGAGTTTGACCAACGTCGGTTTCTTGCGATGACATAGAGGGGCCACGCTATGACTTTTCACGGACAGGCCTGGTCCACTCTGAAAGCAAACGTTGGAGCTCTCCTAGGCCGCTATTTTACGGGAGCTTAGTAACTAGAGTGATGTCTGCCTAGTAGGCAATCAAAAAACACCCTATTAGTAAGCCACCACCCAAATTGGTAAAAGATATTTCAAAGAATCGCCTCCTATAAAACACCATGGAAACCTACTTGCCCTTCTGACAAAAATAGGATCATGTATAGATCGTTTCTAAAGAAAAGGATCATGCATGGATCTAATTGATGCCCTTGTTTTTCGCAAAAGAGAAGAAAGAAAAACTAAGGGCAAATTCAACGCCAACTCCCAAATTAGACAACATATTCGTCTACAGACTGGTCCGGACCGGTGTCCAGATACTGGGAGCCGACCATCCAACCAGGGGCGAATATACTAGGGGGCTTTAACAGGCTCAAGCCCCCCCTCCAGTACTGTAAAATTTGTATTTACTACTAGTTTTAAGGCCCAGCCCAGCTACTTGCAGGCCCAATCCAACACATATTTTCATGACCCAGGCAGCCCAGCCCCCCTCCATTATTTTCTAGATTCGCCACTGCATCCAACGGTATACCTCAAATGTCTATTTTACCCGTTTAAAAAAATAGCAGCAAAAATACTTTTCGCCAAATCCTTCCGTCTAATTAGTATCCTTTTGCGTGATTACATGTGAAAAGCTTTCATTAGAATCTTCCGCCATCTTGCTGCGTGATGTGCACTATTTGATTAGGAGCTTCCGTCATCCAACGAAGCAAAGCAAGGAGTTTCCGCCATTTTATTCCTATGTGATTAGTAGTGATTAGGAGCTTCCGCCATCATGCCAAACTAGTTTCCGCCAAACCCATTATATGCTTCCGTCAAATCGTAAAGTAGCACTACTAGTTTCCGCCAAATGCTACGCTAATTACCGTCATCATGTGTGGTTTCCGCAATATCATCCGGACAGGGAAAGTATACGTGGCGATTTTTGGTTCGTCGTGTGGATGTTGAAACTCCCGCAAAACCCTCCTTTCTTTGGTTTTGATTTGCGGGAAAACAGATGCTCGGATCGATCGACGGACGGATGCATGACTACGCTGAATAACAATCTCCTCACGGACAACGCGGTTCAAATGCTTTCGGGAGTTTTCAGGGTCCAAAATGTCGTTGAAAATGAATGGAAAAGGAACTTTCGTCCTACAAAATGAGCTCAAGGCAGTCTCAAAGTAGAGCGGCTCATCGCAGTCTATCGCTCTTAGAGCATCTCCAGCCGCCCCCCAACTGCCACCCCAAGGACCACTTTCTTTGCGTCGGCACCATAAAAGAGGCAAAAAACGGCCCAGCCATGCCCCAAGCGCCCCCAAGACCTCATACTAGCGTCGGCAAACCCAGTCCAAACCAAGGGGGCTCCTGGGGCGTCGGCGGAAGCAACGGCCAATCCTACACCTCCACGCATTCTTTTTCCTGGCCCATCCAATCACTTTTTGCCAAGTGATTCTTCTGAGGACATCAACGACTGGGAACAATGGTTCTTGAAGGCGCCGGTGGAAGCGTTTTGCCTCCCAAGACATGCTATTTTTGGTCCGGCGATTGTCGTAGAGGCTCCAACTGCTGGAGATGCCCTTACCTTTAGATAGGGACACTTGGTAGCTAGCACGGTGCGCGGCTCCGTGAGACGCCGGCGACCTAACACGTAGCGTGTCGAGCGTACCAACCGCCCCCCGCCACCAGAAATCTACTGCACTCATGGGCACGGACGAATTTCTCCAGTGCCGATTCGGCCATTCTTTCCCGTCTTTTCACTTTTGGACGAGGGAGACATGCATGCACGGGGAACCTCTTACTACCGTAGTTTGATCTCCATGCGCATCTTTAATTTCAAGCGGAAGTTCCCCCGGGTTCAACGGCGGGTGTATCCTTTGCTGACAGCCTCTTATGTTCCATCGCTGCAGGAAAAGTGCTTACGCTGGGCCATTAACCCAAAAATCAAAACAAGCTTACCCATGGCCATTGGCATTGATGTCCCGGTTCATGCATGCATCTAAAACAAGTCACTCGATAAACCACTCAGCAATGAGCGTTGCGAGGACAACATCACCTGTCGAAAAGACTTAGGCCCCCTTTGTTTGGGCTACAAATTCCTGAGAATCACCTTCCTATAGATTCCTAAGAATCAACTGTGGCTTTGGATTCCTGAGAATCAGAATCTGGTTGTTTGTTTACCCTGTTGATTGTCAGCTTTAGGTGTTGTGGGTGTTGTGAAATGTCAATAACGTCCTCGACTGCTGACTATGTTGTTTATATGCAGATTAAAGGACATGTTATCTGTTTTGACTCGATAAAGTAAGAATTAGCACAAAAACACAATATATAGAATACATTTTTCTTGAAATGTTAGGTCTGTCTTTTACACGGGCAGAGATGGTACTGGTGCTGAAATTAGATTCAGGTCTGTCTTTTACAAGAACAACATCAACAGAATGTACACTAGGTGGGCAATTTTCATACTTCCCGAGCTCATCAGATGAACATGGGCATGGATCCACTGTCACTGGAATAGCCGATGAATCTGCAGAACTGGAGCTAGATTTATCTTCAGGCTTCGACGCGATGCAGGGGACGGGGCAGGGTCGGTGGAGGTAGGGGACGGGGCAGGGCCGGTGCAGTCGGGGGCCAAGGTGGAACTCCGGCGCGATGCAGGGAGCTCCGACGGTGCAGGCGGAGAACAGGGGAGCCGGTGGAGGTAGGGGACAGCGCAGGTGGAGCTAGGGGGCGGCGGCGCAGCGGGTCTTCGGTGCCGGAGTCTTGTGGGGGAGGGGCACGGATCCGCACTCCGTGGCGGCGGCGGGCGGCGAAGGTGGCGGCAGCGGGCGACGAAGGTGGCGGCGGCTGAAACCTAGAGAGCCATCGCCTCTCTCGAGTCTGTTCGGGTCTGTTCGCTTGGTTTGGGAACGAAGGAGAGACCCTGTCCGTGGAAGAGCTGGGTTGAGGACGCGGTGGCATTTTCATCATAATAACGGTCAGAAGTTGGCCTAAATCTGAAACGGGATAAGTGGCAGCTCGGGAATCAGCAAAATTGCTGATTCCGGCTTACGGCTGCCGCTAGTGCATTTCTACGAATCTGATTCTGTAAAGCTGTGATAGGAATCTGTTGTTTGTTTCAGAATCCGATTTTGGATTCCAGGAATCACTAGCTAAAGCCCAAACAAAGGCCACCTTTTTTTGACGGGAAGGCCTTCACGGCTAGCTTTATTAATCAATCACACATACATCGTTTGCTAGAGATTTTACAATAAACTCAGGGGGTGCGTCTACCCATACAGAAGGAGAGTTTGTACTTCCCCAACTAGCTAGCTCATGAGCAACTACATTTGACTCTCGATTACAATGCTCAATAGTTACCTTCCCGAACTCACGAAGCAAGAATCTACATTCTTCTAAAACTGGGGCTGCCACCATAGCATGACCTTCATTCATCCGTAGAGCATCAACCACCACAATATTATCCATTCTCAGCATCACATTGTTGCAACCTAGGATTTGGAGAAGTTTTATGCCTTCTAACAGAGCTGCAGCTTCCGCCGAGACGACATCCAGGATTTGCATGAGATAAGCTGTTTATGCGCCGATGAATTTTGTGGGGACCCCGACTCAAAGGTCGTGATCACCGAATGCACGTGTACAGTGATCCCAGAGATCAATGCTCACTGAACACACAGAAGCTGAATAACAAGAGTCTTACATCCATACATACCGTCTTACACAAATTATGACCATTATGGTCAAGTCTTACATAGATACAGCCTTAAGGGCTGAACATCAAATGAAACACAAGCAGCAGAAATCTTCGTCGATAAGTAGAACCCATGCATCTGCCTTAACCCTACAGGCATTCTGACTGGGAAACGTCCTAGTTCGCATGTTCGTCTCCAAAGAACTCTTCTTCGAACTCCGGTTCTTCCATGCCTGGCCAATTAAATAACCAGTGGCAAGCCAATGAGTACTTTGAATGTACTCGCGAGCAACCCATGTTTTGGTTCAAGGTACAACAATGCATGATATAGGTAAATTTTTGCGGAAAACTAGTTTTGAGTGCAATCATATGTTCAACAACTTATAAGACATGCATCAGGAGAATTCCAGTAACCATGAGGACAGGTTACAGATATCAACATAAATAGAGTGGGCACCAACCCAACTCAATCATGTCAAGTCCTTTGACTTGACCCCAAGTAGATCTTCCCACTTATCCAAACACACACTCTGGTTTGTAAACATGTGGACGTAGCCCAAGAGCGGTTACCCAACTGTCCTTGACAGTGGACACGGCTATTCGAATAGTTTTACACTCTGCAGAGGTTGCACACTTTACCCACAAGATCCGGGGAACTTCCGTGTCATCCACGACCCGCGGTACCTCAAGTACCCGGGGTAAGCACCCGATCACTATCTTTCCCTAGACGACACTAACAAGGAGTCCACTCGTTGTTCCGTATCCTCACGATGTACATCATACGAGACTCGCTCAAGATTGTAACATCCGAGAGGGGACACAACGGTGTATCCGGTGCCCTGTGAAAACAGTCATGGCCGCCCTACCTGGCACGACCCCGTCCCGAGAGAGAGCACCAACTCTCCCCCGTCACTAGTAATGCGGGCTCCAAGCTAGTATCGGCCTAGGTAATCAATAATGCCCTTTCCCATATAAGGGTAGAGTGGTTGCGCATGTAAGGTTGGAATAACGATCGCAACTTAAACCAATCCGTTTTTGAAAACAACACACACACTTGCCTCGGTACACCACTTCGTCATCAAGTGGCTACCCAACTCATCATCTCCCTCGGGCATAAGTGGCACCCGACGGGGTTTTCGGAAAGTCCTTTGAAAATATTTTGTCTCCTTCACCATGCATATTCCCGTCCCTTTTTGCGTAGCACTACTTTAGCATCCTATCTACTCCCACCGTCATAACCCTCATAAGAAGGTAGGGTTATGCACAATGCAAGTATCAACGAGGAAGTACGGTGGCAACCATCAATGTGGATACCACCTCATCATGATTCCGTTGCAACAACAATATGGTGCTATATGACATGCATAAAAAGGTTTCATAGACATGGTCAAAGGGCTGCTTGCCTGGCTCAACAAAGTCTTCTGGGTCTTCAAAGTCTTCTGGTCCAACTCCTTCGTCAGCAACGCAATCTATCATCGCAGAATAATAACGAGAAAAATAAGGCAATAATAAAACAGAAAAATCAAAGTGCTCAGAAAAATGTCAACTCATTTTTGTAAAATACTAGGTTGAAAACTAAGAAGGGGAACATTCCTAGTTTTGGATTTGGTGTAGCAGAATAGGAGAAATGGATTTACAAAGGCATATTTAAATGCTTAAAATCACATTTAAATATTTACAGTGAAGAAAAGGTTGCTGGCTTTGAATGAAAGTTGCATCATTAAATCGGTTGCAATATTCTAGGAATTTAGGATTTGGAATTAATTTATTTGGACATATGCTTTGTCCTGTGGAATTTTTGGAAAAAGTGACAGAAAAGAAAAAGAAAAAGGGCCCTGTTCCTGCCGGGCCAGAACAGCTGCGGGGTAGCAGGCCCAGCCAGCGGGCCGGCCCAGCCGAGCCAGCGCATAGCGCGCGCGCCCGCCCACCCATTTCAAACCTGACGGCCGGGGCCCACGGGTCAGAGAGAGAGAGAGAGGGGCGCGGGAACGAGTGAGAGGATGACAGGCGGGACCCACCTGTCATCACTAACCCGTGGACAGGGGGGTCGCGATGCTCACCGCGACGATGCAGGCCACGGCAAGCTTCGGCGAGTGCGGGGATGGCTTCAGGAGACTGCCGCACGTCGGTGGGTGGTGGACTTGGCCGGCGGGGGTGCCTGGTTCGCTGGCGACGAGGAGCTGCGGCGGAGGGGCTTCGAGAGGCGGTGGCTCCGGCCGTTTCCAGCAGCTACAGAGAGGGGAAACAAGGGGGAAAGGGTCAGGGGGATGCAGGGAATCCAGATCGAGGTAGAGGAGGAGCGGGGGAGGCCTATACCTCGCGAACTCCGGCGAGCCGAATCGGCGGAGCTCGAGGTCGATCTCGAGCTCGGGCGGCTCTGGAGAGGAACTGGGGGTGCAGGGGGAGGGTTTGGTGGTGCAGAGAGCGAGTGGTGGGGAGAGAAGGGCTCGGGGAGGCTTTTAAATAGGCGAACGACGAGGTCCAGTAGACCCGTGCGCCGGCGAGCTCACGCTCGTCGCTGCAGGGCTCGGGGGAAGCAGGCGTGGTGTCTGGGGTGTTCCGGGACGTCGACCACGTCGGGTGAGATAGAGAGAGGAAGTGGGGAGAGGTCAGGGGTGCGCGCGTGCGAGCCGCTCCATTGGCGCGCTCGGGCGGCCTTTGTTCGCTAGCGCGGAGGTGCGGGGAGGAGGAGAGAGAAGGGGGACGACCGCGTAGCGTGCTGCGGACGCCGAGGCGCATCGTCAGGCGCGTGGGGGAGGCCCGAGGTGGCCGAAGCTGCTTGGCAGGGGGCGGCTACAGTGCGGGAGCGCACTGTAGCGCGCTCCAGAGCGCGTCTATGGCTGCCATGGCATTGTTTAAGGGGCAAGGGGCGTGCCCACTCGTGTCTGGTAGTGCTAGGGGAAAGTAAACACGTGGGTAGGGGCATTGGATGCCATGGATGGCCACTGGGGTGAGGAGGGAGGTGAGGAAGAGATAGAAAGGGGCTGTCCAGAGAGAGAAAGTGGGGTTTTACCCATCCAATAATTGAGCTATGTACTTGCCATTGTTACTGGAGGTGAAAGGGGCCTAAGAGGAGCTGTGGTAAAAAGTTGAGGTCATGGAGATTAGTGGAAGTGGTCAAAAATGGAATTTTGGTAAAGTGGCAGAATGTGTTTGATGCTTTTTTGGTTAGGCAAATGAACTCCAAATGCCATGAGACTCCACAGGGTGAAATGCCACATATAAATACGGCCTTCCACCAATTTGGAGCTTATTTGGGAAAAGTTGCCAATGTAACTTTTGTAAACCCTAGAAATGAGCAGAAACAGACTTGTGTAGATCTAGTTGAGTATATCACTTCTCCTTGATGCACTACTTGGTGTAGTGGTCTCATTTGGTCATGTGAACATGCTCACAAAAGTTGGAGTTAAGGGGAGAAAGTTGGTAGTACAAACTTGCTCAAATTTGATTCTGGTCAGAGAGGGTTTTGGGGCATTTTTGTGGACCAAAATGACCTTGATTGAAGTGAGGCTTTGCAAGACCATCACAATATTCATTTGTGACTTGCTAGATTTTTCTTGGATTTTTATGAAAATATTTCCTGTAGAAATATTTCAAATCCTTGAAATGGGCAGAAATGGTTTTGGGAGGTTTTATCCAATATTTTGATCATGACCATATGTTGAAACTCTTATATATGGAAAATATATGTCCACTGAGTTTCTCTGATTTTTGTCAAATATTTTTGAAACAATAAAAATAATTTTTCCCTATTAAAGACCATTTCTGGCCCTAAGAAAAAGCTTTTAAATAAAATAGGAAAATAGCTTTTAAAATTATATTTTTGTGGTTTATGGGAGTCCTATATCTAATAGGATTCAAATATACCTTTTGAAAGATTTTTCACACCTCAAATTAAGTACTTGCAGTGCAAATCTCAATTCAAGGGTTTTTGGAAAACTAATTTTAGAAAATACTTTTTGGCCAAATTATTTTTGTAAGAAAAATACTATATTGCACTATACACATGGCATGATCATTGGGCAGAAGTTTGGGGCAAGGAGATGAAGTATAGAAGGTGGAGTTGTGTTGACCTTAAAGAGCACTTTGAAAAACACAGAGAGAAAACCAACTCCAAATAAAAAGTCAAATAATGCAAAAGTTTTTGTCAAACCACATTTTATCATGATTTATCATCTTAAGTGTTGTGCCACGAAAATCAGGGTGTGACAAATTTCCCGCGGCTGTCTCTTACTACTGCTCACACCCGCCTGTATGATCTTCAACATGAAACGATGCATCAACGTTTAGTACTTGTTGGCTGGACAAAACAACAGGCCACTTGTTCATTCGAGGTCTCTCCTTCGGTTTCCCTGCCGCCCGAACAAAATTTAGGCTTAGAGCCCGGAACGACATCGCAGTTTGTTCCGGCGAGTGGACAGTTTCTCCGCGCACAAATTGTCTCCGCTGCCACCAGATGTACCAGCTAGTTCCAGTAATAATCTCCGGCAATTCTATTGGGTCTGAGTATATACGCCGATGAGCTTCATCACATAAGAGAAAATCTATTATCGCTGCTCCAGAGTGGTCTATGCACATGGCGTCCCAGATAATATTGCCAACGCCCAAGGTTTCCCAAACAGCTAGAGCACGTGGGCATGAGAACAGTACATGGCGTATATCTTCCGCGTCCATCTTGCAGATAGGGCATTGAGAGTTAGTACCAACATGCCAATTTGTTAGAACGCTGAAGCATGGTAGCACATTGTGTAAGCACCTCCAAATGAAGATCTTAATCTTTCCTGGCAGTTTGAGCTTCCAAACCTTCTTCCATCCTAGATGTGGTCCAGAACCAGATCGGTAGTTCCCCATCAAATCTTCCTGGGCATAAGTCTCTTCCCACTGTTTGTAATACGCTGAGCGAACCGAGAAAGTGCCGTTCTTATTTAAGTGCCATGCTATATAATCCTTTGTATGTTGCCGAAACAATGGAATTTGCAATATCCAGTCAGCATCTATAGGCCAGAAAGTGTCCCTTATTAGTTGTTCATCCCACTCTCCTGAGGAGGGGTCGATGAGGTCACTGACCTTAGTGAGCAGTTGGTTCCCACGGACAGTAACAATTTTCCATGATGCACTACTGGGAATCCAACAGTCACTCCATATATCTATCTTTGCACCATCTCCGACTCTCCAAATGCACCCTTTTTTGAACGTTTGTATTCCTGCCCAAATACTTTGCCACACAAAGGATGAGCCCTTCTTCAATTCACAGTTCAAAATATCCCCAGAAGGATAATACCTGGCCCTTAAAACTTTTGCACAAAGTGAGTCATAATTCTCAATGAGTCTCCAGCATTGTTTGGCTAACATGGCCATGTTCACTAGTAGAAAAGAGGGCTTTGGTCCACCCCGGGTTAGCCCATTAGTCCCAGTTCAGTCTAGAACTGGGACTAATGGGGGCATTAGTCCCGGTTCGTGCGCCCAGGGGCCACGTGGACCATTTGTCCCGGTTCGTCTGGACCTTTTAGTCCCGGTTGGTGCCACGAACCGGGACTAAAGGGTGCGATGCCCATTAGTCCCGGTTCGTGCCACCAACCGGGACTAAAGGGTTAGACCTTTAGTCCCGGTTCGTGCCACCAACCGGTACTAATGGGGTTTGAGGCATTAGTACGGGTTCATGGCACGAACCGGTACTAAAGGTTCCATTTTCAAACTCCACACCCCCCTGGATCGCCTTTTCAGTTTAAAAATAAATAAAAGGAAATGATGAAAATGTAAAAAAAAATAAAAGAAAATAAGTTTCCCATGTGATATATGGTCTAGTTGTTGGAAAAATTTACAAATATGAATTTCGACTTTATTTGCAAAACCTCTCTAGAATTTAGTAAAATGGGCATAACTTTTGCATACGAACTCGGATGAAAAAGTTTTTTATATGAAAAATCATCTACTCGGAAAGTTACATCCAAATTTTACAAGGGGAACCCCGTTAAACATTTTCAAAATCCTCAAAAACCTAACAGAAAAAAAGTTACGGGGCTTTTAAGATCTAGAGTGGAAAAAATCGAAAAAATTTCAAACTGTGGTCAAACAATGGTCAAACTAATTATTCTACAATATTAGTGTTACTAAATAATTATTTCAGTTATTTTGAATTTTGGTCAAATCTGGTCAAACTGTGGTCAAACTGTGGTCAAACAATGGTCAAACAATGGTCAAACTAATTATTCAAGAAATATTAGTGTTACTTAATAATTATTGTTTTTTAAAACAATAGTTTCAAACTCAAACAGTGAAATGTGTCACTTCATGCTCAAGCAAAATTCCTGAAAGTTAATAGGATTGACATCTTACTATTGTCAGGAAAACAACAAGTGCAGACTTGGAAACGAGGGAGAATAGAACCCGGAAGTTAAGCGTGCTCAGGTTGGGGGAGTGGGAGGATGGGTGACCGTTCGGGAAGTTAGCTGATTTGGAATGATGAGGGGTGATTAGAGATTAGAGGATAAATTGAGCAATGATGAGGGGTGGTGATTAGAGATTAGAGGTTAAAATAATTTAGAAATTTGAAAAAAAAATTCAAAAAAAAATCGTAAAATTTCTTTTAGTCCCGGTTGGTGTTACCAAGCGGGACTAAAGGTGGAGCTCCACGTGGCCGCGGCCTTTAGTCCTGGTTCATTTAAGAACCGGGACTAAAGGGGAGAGGCATTAGTAACGACCCTTTAGTCCCGGTTCAAAAACCGGGACTAAAGGGCCTTACCAACCGGGACAAAAGCCCCTTTATCTACTAGTGGTTAAAACTATGAGTGTCCCGGAAACCCATACCACCCCTTTCCTTTGGTACACACATCTTCCACCAAGCGAACCAATGCATCCTTTTATGGTTTTCTTCGTCACCTCACCAATATTTCGACATTGCATCAGTGATCCCCTTACAATTTTTTTTCGGGAATTTAAATACACTCATCACATAAGTTGGGATGGCTTGGGCCACCGCTTTAATCAAAGCCTCTTTTCCACCAAAGGAAAGTGTTCTCTCCTTCCATCCGTTCACCAACATCTTAATCCTCTCTATCAGATGTTTAAAACATGTTACCTTATCAACCCCAATCATGGAGGGAAGACCCAAGTATTTATCCGATAAAGACTCCATCATTATATTCAGAATTTGGCACACCTCCGCCTTAACTTCCACCTCCGTATTAGGACTGAAAAAATAGAGCATTTTGCCTCGCTAACCAATTGGCCAGATGCCGCACAATAATCATCCAGGATTGATCTTAACGTGTGAGCATTTTGCTGGTCAGCCTTCATCAAGACAAGTGAATCATCAGCAAAAAGTAAGTATGAAACAACGGGGGAGTCTCGACAGACCTTGACACCATTTAAGTTCCCCGCTGCCTCCTTAAAGACGTATAGCGACTAAATTCCAGGGAGAAAAAAAGGAGAGAGATGCGTCCGCTTGTGTGGCATTGACATATGCAGTAGTGGAACAAGGAAAAAAGCTATACGTTGCCGCAGCCCGTACATCATCACGCCTCGTGGTCGTTTAATTTGACTCGCACGTGCAGGAACGTGTTTAACAAGTTAGAGACACACCGGCCGACCAGGTGGATACGACTTTGTGCGGAATGTCAAGCAGAATCATGCATGTTGCAGCGCCCTGAGCAGTATAAACCGGACCAGAGAAGAGAGAATGCTCGGCCAGTCGCAGCTGAACCACACACATGCCGACGCGCGCACGTCAGCATCGTCCCGGCCGGCCGGCCCCGGGTGCGTGTCAGCACGTGTAGGCGCGGCTTCTCCCCGGAGCTAGCCCGGATCCTCGTCGACCGATCCTGCCGCTGACTTCTTGGTCACTTTCGGCACCCGCAGAGTACGCAGGTACTACGAACTGTCCGCATCTGTCCGTCCCAGCCAGTGCTTTTCATCGACTGTGGAGCCACGAAATCTAAGCCGAGGCACGTAATTTCTTCAGTCTAGTCAGAGTTTAGACACACAGGAGCTGAGCTGAGCTGAGCTGATACCGGCGAGAACGGTCCACCGCTAGCTACCCTGCTTGTCAGCTGTCACGTCGGCGTCCGAGTATTCAAAGTCCCACTTCCCGGGCGCACGAAATTCTCGCGGTTGTAATTTCCACGCTAGAATTCCAAGCACACGCACGGCCGGCGACCTAGATAGATCACCTCCATCCTCGTACGTGCTACGCCCGGCCGGGGTCCGGGGTCGGTGTCGCTTCCACGACGCTTCCGCCTCCACGCACGCACGTCCGGGCTGCCGGCTGCCGTTGCCGGTGCCGATTTTCCAACGCCTCCGACCATTCCAAGTTTCCGACGGTCAAAGCCAAAGAGCTAGCCCATCAACCTCGATCCCTATATAACAAGCCCGGGACACAACACAACGGCAAACAAAGCATCAGAATACATACTGCTCGCACATAGACGACACAAGTACGTCTGCAGCTGCAGCGTATTCTTATTTACCTGCTTCCCAGTCGAAAGAGAGAAAGAATGGCGGCCAGGCTCAGAGCGGGAGCACCGGCGGGCGCTCTCCTCCTGGTGGCGTGCCTGTTTCTCGCGACGGCGGCGGCCGTGAGTGGCGCCAGGCCGCTAGCGGTGCGGGAGGAAGGGAGCACTGCGCGTGCGGTGACGGTGGAATCGCCGGCGGGCGATGCTATCCGGACGGTGGTGAGGGCCGTCGAGCGCAGGCTAATGTTCGACGTCGGCATGCTCCGCGGGATCAAGGACTCCGGGCCCAGCCCCGGTGCCGGGCATTAAGCGCCGGACATGCCATGCCATGCCACGGCTGCCATTAGAACTCGGGAGGAGGCGTAGGATGATTCAAGGTTTCATGATTGTTTCTTTAGTTCTTTATTCATGTATACGTAGACGAGTAACGGAGTAAGTACCATAGTTTAGTGTGTATATCTGTCTGATTTTGCGGTACAATTTAAAGCATTTTTTTATATGAGACTAGCAAAAGAGTCCGTGCGTAGTAATGGGAGAGAAAATAACACAGTTTTCAACCCAATAATCATGACTCAACACCCTAATAGGTCCATGTCCTTTCTTTTCATATGACATCACATTTGTGTTGCTGGCGGTAGCCTCAGTGCTCATACAACGAAAACACGTTTGAATGTGGTCAGTCCTAAGGCGTCTCTCTCGCTCTCTCACGCGTGCACGCACACTCCCTCAAAATAAGATGAGAAATATGTTGTTTTCTCCGTTTTTCAGAGGTGTGCATTGCGTGGTTATCGATGTTTTCTTTTCTCTCAATCTGGTTTTAATGGATGTTTATTTTCAATTCAGATCGCCACTGGTACGAAAGAAAAACGGATCATACATTATATATTAAGTTTGCATTAATAATATTTTTTTAAAATAGTATCATATTTAGATTTTACATATTTTTCTAATCAAATTCATATATAATATGTTAAAATCATAGTTACGATTTAAAAGATATGTATAATTTGTCTGCGGGTTGATTAACCGAAATGTGAGAGGTTTTTCTATTAAAAAAACCGATTCGACTGACTTAAATATGGACTACAGGTTGATTAGTATAAAAGGTAGGGGGTTTGTGTAAAACACGAAACAAAAGATTCGTTCTCACTTAAAGATGGATTGCGGGTTAATTAATAAAAAATGCGACAGACAACCAGAAGCACCCCGTGCATTATTATTAGGAAAAGATGTACTAGACATGGAACACTTTCTTTGAGTCAGCAAGTTATCATGATGAAACTTATCCTTGTTCCTAATGTTTTGAGAGGGTTTCTTATGATCCTGCTTAGTTTTTAGATGCTGTTTTCAACTTTTTTTGTGAGAAAACTTCTGATCTATCGATCTTCAATCATGACAGTACAACGAACATCAAAAATAATAAAAATTACATCCAGAACTGTAGACCACCTAGCGACGACTGCAAACACTAAAGCGACCAATACGGAAAGCATCCTTGCCTTTTTTGACGAAAAAGGGTTTCCCGCTTTATATTATAAAGCAACCGCTGCTGAAGGAGAGCTCATCAATGGTGTCACGATCATGCCGGCTTGCAGAGAAGCCTCCACAGCTGCAAGAAGCCACCCATGTTGTAAATAACATCAGTGGATCGAAGAAAAATCACATGCTCAATCACAAGTTTAATGCGAATAGTCCATTATGTCTAGGTGAGCACCCCAACCCCTACCCAAAGAGATTGAACTTCTAGGAAGAGATCCAGAAAGTTAGTATGGCACCGCCTACTTCCCACCATTCCCCTAAAACAATTCCAAAGGAATTGCACCGAGGGACATGTGAAGAAAATGTGATTTGAGTCTTCATCTACCTTGACTCCCGATGGGATATGTCCCTGCACTAACTGCCACAAAAAATCCTGATTCTGAGCGGAAGCTTAACCTTGCAAAGAAGAGTTAGCTCGTTCGGACTGGGAGAAGCGGCGATCGCTCTATAAAATGATCCAGAGAAGTGGCCACTAGATTCAAGGTGCCAAGACATGGAGTCATGGACAAGGCTAAGAGTGTGCATGGCCACACATTCCGATAACTCCTCCCATTGACCCCGCTCGTTTTGGCCAAAGCTTCTCCTAAACAAGATGTTCCCATGATAAAAGAGGGCCACCTATACCGATATGAGGGGTAGCATACAAATGACCAATAAGTCTGGGAAACGGGAATCAAAAGCTCGGTGTCTAGACCATCTATCTATCGAGAAGAGGGTGTTTGCACCAGATCCTACCGAAATGGAGGAGCCAATTCGTAACACTGGCGTAAGCTGGATTACCGATTGCCATAATTGGGACGTCGTGAGCATTGGCCGAAAGCTAGCGGCTGGCCTCGCAGATAATTTGCACGAATGATGTCTAACTAGAGATCCCTTTCTCCAATAGAAATCTGCCACAACCATTTGGAAATGAGAGCAATATTCATACGTTTAGTGGAGATGATACCCAGACCCCCTGGTCCTTTGGTTTACAAATCTCCGACCATTTGATCATATGCCATTTTTGCTTGCCTCCTTTTCTGCCCAAAAGAACTTGGATTGATACTTTGCAATCTCCTGGTGAAGGGATTCATGAACACTACAAAAAAGACCACTTCCATGATGATATGTGTTTGTCACAGTAGGTCACGTTTTTTATCATGCATGTACATCCATGACGATTTTATGACAGAATCAAGATAGTCATACCTATGCTGTCGTAGAAGTGTTCCATGACATTACCAAAATTATCATCACCGAAGTGTCCACTTCCATAACGATAAATCACGCGTCATAGAAGTGCTTTCGTCAAGGGTAACCGGCACGTGGCATCCACCGTAACAGGTCGCTGTTAAGCTATCGAGTTCCGGTTTGGATCCGATAACCCGTTAACAGTCCTGACGAATGGGGATTTCCCACGTGTAAAATTCCGATACACCGGAGGATCCACTTGTCAGCTCAGCCTCGGGACAGATGTCATCCATCCAATGGATGAGACGCGCCTATGATAAGTCGACATGTGGCTCGGCCGAACAGAGGCCCATTCAGGTGAAAAGGTCGGCCCTTTTTACTTGGTCAAAAGGTAGCAGGCCGGCCCACGGAAAGCCTGTTAATAGCCTGTTCGCATATAGCCCTGCTAACTCACGGTCCGTTATAGCCTATCTGAATTAGGCCTAGTAGCACCATATGGGCCGTCCAATATGATTCCAGCCCGTTGTAACTTCTGGCCCATGTATGGCCCATGATGTCTTTCGGCCCATATGAGGCCCTTTTTAATTCTTGGCCCATAAACGGCTCGTGGTGAAACTAGCCCATAATGAACAATATATAGCTTTATACCCATTAACAACTGAAAGTGCAACTATCCCTAGGTGGTTTTGCTAATTCATAACAACATATAACTCATTGAGCTAATACTATTCCAAGACAAATATTTCAGGAAAGCTCAATGAATGGCATGGCATGGATGGTGCAAGTGGATCCCTCAAAATATTAAGGAGAAAAGGATTGGCTCAAGCTCAAAAGATCAAGACTCTACATTTTATATTTTAGTGATCCAAGATCACATTGAGTCTATAGGAAAAGCCAATACTATCAAGGAGGGATGAGGTGTTGCTTGATGAGTTTTCTTGCTTCAAGTGCTTAGTGATATGCTCGAAAAACCCTCAACTACTTTCTCATATCCACATATGACCTAAACCCAAAAGTCAAACTCAGCCCCACCGATTCATTTTATCCGGCGCCACCGAGTTCAGATGTCATAGCCACTGCCAAAAACGCTAGGCAAATCGGTCTCACCGATAGGGATCTCGGTCTCACCGAGATGGGATTGTAATCTCTCTATTACCCTTCGTAACATTTCGGTCTAACTGAAGTGAGCGATCGGTCCCACCGAGATTGCAATGTAAACTCTCTGTTTCCTTTTTGTAACATTTCGGTCCCACCGAGTTTACCTGACCAACTCTCTGGTTAGCTAATTACCAAAATCGGTCTCACCGAGTTTGTGTAATCGGTCTCACCGAGACGTTATGTCCTAACCCTAACCATATCGGTCCTACCGAGTTGCATGTCGGTCCCACCGAAATCACTAACGGTCACTAGGTTTACTAAATCGGTCCGACCGAGTTTGTTGATTCGGTCCCACCGAGATTGGTAAATTGTGTGTAACTGTTAGATTTTGTGTGGATGCTATATATACCCCTCCACCTCCTCTTCATTCGTGGAGAGAGCCATCAGAACAAACCTACACTTCGAACTTACCATTTCTGAGAGAGAACCACCTACTCATGTGTTGAGGCCAAGATATTCCATTCCTACCATATGAATCTTGATCTCTAGCCTTCCCCAAGTTGCTTTCCACTCAAATCTTCTTTCCACCAGATCCAAATCCTATGAGAGAGAGTTGAGTGTTGGGGAGACTATCATTTGAAGCACAAGAGCAAGGAGTTCATCACCAACACACCATTTGTTACTTCTTGGAGAGTGGTGTCTCCTAGATTGGCTAGGTGTCACTTGGGAGCCTCCAGCAAGATTGTGGAGTTGAACCAAGGAGTTTGTAAGGGCAAGGAGATCGCCTACTTCGTGAAGATCTACCGTTAGTGAGGCAAGTCCTTCGTGGGCGACGGCCATGGTGGGATAGACAAGGTTGCTTCTTCGTGGACCCTTCTTGGGTGGAGCCCTCCGTGGACTCGCGCAACCGTTACCCTTCGTGGGTTGAAGTCTCCATCAACGTGGATGTACGATAGCACCACCTATCGGAACCACGACAAAAACATCCGTGTCTCCAATTGCGTTTGAATTCTCCAAACCCTTCCCTTTACTTTCTTGCAAGGTTCATGCTTTAAATTCCGCTGCTCATATACTCTTTGCATGCTTGCTTGAATTGTGTGAAGATTGCTTGACTTGTGCTAAGTTTGCTAAAATCTGCCAAAGACTAAAATTGGGAAAAGGTTAAGTTTTTAATTGGTCAAGTAGTCTAATCACCCCCCTCTAGACATACTTCAAGGTCCTACAAGTGGTATCAGAGCTTTGGTCTCCATTTGCTTTGATTTCCATAGCTTTTGGTGGTCATAGCCTTGGTTTCACAACCTAGGAGAGTATGGCGTCTAGCGAGGCAAATTATCACCGTAGAGGTCCTTACTTTGATGGCACTAATTTTGCTAGTTGGAAGCATAAGATGAAAATGCATATTCTCGGGCATAACCCCTCCGTTTGGGCTTGTATTGGCTTGCAAGGTGAATATTATCACCAAGAGAAGAAGTAGAAGAGAAGAATCACCGCCAAGAGAGAGAAGGAGTAGAGATGATCGTTATGAACGAAGAACATCCCGGAGAAGCAAGGATTCGGAAAGGAAGGACAAGTCATCAAAGAGCTACACAAAACGAAGACATCAAGCTCATCTTGGTGAATGGGTATCCGGTTCCGACTCTGAACATCACTCCGAGAGAAGCTATCACTCCGACTCCGAACATACTCAAGATGAAGGTGTTGCCGGTCTAGCACTTGTGTCGACCAACTCCTACGACATATTTGATTCACCAAATGAAGGAATTGGAAGATGCTTCATGGCTAAAGGCCCTAAGGTAACTCACCCCGAGTATGTTGATTTCAATAGTGATGAAGATGACTTGTTAGGTGATGATGATTTACTTGTTGACAACTCTAGTGATGAATACTATGATGAAACGTCAATTAATCATGCTAAACAAGATAAAACGAATGACAATGATAAGGAGAAGATTGAGCGTCTAACTAAAGAACTAAACACTCTTAAGTTAGCTCATGAAACTATCTTAGGGGATCATCGAGAACTTTTGAGGACTCATGAGAAGTTATGCTTTGAAAAGCTTAATCTTGAGCAAGAGCATGAGTTCTTAAAAGCAATCAATGATGATCTTTGCAAGAAAAGTTCTTCTTACATTGCCAAGCGTTTACTCTTATCTACTTACATGCCTCAAGTCAAGTCTAGTAACAAGAACAAGAAGGATTCTTCCTCTAGTAGTAACAATAATCATGCTAAATCCAGTATTGTTGCTTGTAGTAGTTCTCTTGATTCCACTAATGATTCTCTTAGCCAAGTTACACTTGAGCAAGAAAATAGCTTATTGAAGGGAATTATAGAGAAAGGTGTATACAAGAGCCTTGCCGGGAGTAAGCAATTTGAGGAAATTGTACGCAAGCAAGGAAGGCACCAGAAGAATCAAGGTGTTGGTTTTGAACGAAAGTTCAATGCCAATGGAGTTGAGTGGGAAGAAGATCAATACCCCAAGACGAAGTTTGTTCTTCAACAAGAGAAGTATGATCCCACTTCCTTCAAGGGAACACAAGCTCAAGATAATCTTCCACCACAAGACCACAAGAACAAAGGCAAGGACAAGCTTCAAGAGGAGATAGATGCATTTGAAGAAGCTCCTAAGGCCTTGGTCAAGTGGGTTCCCAAGACTACATCAAGTTCTACTTCATCAAGCACAACTACAACTCCAAGGATTCCCATCAAGATGATGTGGATCCCGAAGAAGAAGAACTAGAGAGTTCTTGAGGGTGACTCCACCAACATTTTTCACTCATATCATTATGGCAAGGACAAGTGCAATTATCTTCCACATCTTGCACTAGTTCAAGGAGTCACAAACCCTCATGTTGGTAAGGCAAGGGACAAGGTAACCTAATGCTTTCATGGACATCATATTGTGTGTGTGCATCACTCTATGTCTATGGATATACTTGTTTGTTCCTTGTGGGACTAACCCGTGTAGGTATTGAAAGTGCAGCTCACTCCAAAGGATTGCTCCAAATGATCTACATCAACATTGAGCATCCAAATCTTCAACACCTACATGAAGTCATCATCGACAAAACCCAAGGTTAGTTCATCCCTCTAAGGGGGGATCTCACATCTAGGGGGAGCTTAACTCTAAGAATTGAGTCAAAGCAACTCTAATGATGTGAACATATCAATGCATTATGTAAAAGTGGTAACCCCACTTGAGCTTAAACGATGAGTATGACCTATGATCAAATGTTCTCATTTGACTCCTAAGTCAATATACTCATATATAGATGACCTAGTCATCGCCAATTGTTTGATAGATGCTAGAATTGGATGTGCATGCTTTGCCACATATTTCATTTGCTATTTTGTTGTGTGAGCTTGTTGGTTGCATACTTAACTCATTCGAGGACATCCACTTGTTGCTTTGATTGATTGGTTTCTTTTTATTTTGCCAAGTGGATGAACAAGAATGCCTAAGAACCTTCTCTAGCTATCTATGCTTTTCTTGTCTCAAACTCTATTCATGATACATCACAAAATTTGATCAAGTCAGATTCGAACCACTCTGTGTGAGGAGCACTCGGAGTCCCCGATTCGTCATGGACTTAAACTTCCAAAACTTCTTTGTGTGTTTTAGTCTGACCGAGTCTTACATTTTGGTCATACCGAAATCACTAAGTCGATCTAGGTTTTCAATCTCGGTGCAACCGATTTGAACCTTTCGGTCTCACCGAGTTGCTGTAACTGTCAACAGTTATACATCTCGGTGCCACCGAGTTGTTCCACTCGGTCACACCGACAGGGTCGGGCTATATATACACATGGGCAAAATTTGGAAAACTTTCTCCGAACCACTTCGCCCGCGCATAGCTCGCTCTGCCTCCTAGGTCTCCGGATCGTCGACTTTGTCGCCAGCCTCCTCCAGTCGCTGGTCTCCGCCGCCGTCAACGGAATTCATCCCCACTGAGGGAGTCCCGGATTAGGGGGTGTCCGGATGACCAGACTATAACCTTTGGTCGAACTCCCAGACTATGAAGATATAAGATTGAAGACTTCGTCCCGTGTCCGGATGGGACTTTCCTTGGCGTGGAAGGCAAGCTTGGCGATACGGATATGTAGATCTCCTCCCATTGTAACCGACTTTGTGTAACCCTAGCCCTCTCCGGTGTCTATATAAACCAGAGGGTTTTAGTCCGTAGGACGAACAACAATCATACCATAGGCTAGCTTCTAGGGTTTAGCCTCTCTGATCTCGTGGTAGATCTACTCTTGTACTACCCATATCATCAATATTAATCAGGCAGGAGTAGGGTTTTACCTCCATCGAGAGGGCCCTAACCTGGGTAAAAACATCGTGTCCCTTGTCTCCTGTTACCATCCGCCTAGACGCACAGTTCGGGACCCCCTACCCGAGATCCGCCGGTTTTGACACCGACATTGGTGCTTTCATTGAGAGTTCCTCTGTGTCGTCATCTTTAGGCCCGATGGCTCCTCCGATCATCAACAACGACGCGGTCCAGGGTGAGACTTTTCTCCCCGGACAGATCTTCGTATTCGGCGGCTTTGCACTGCGGGCCAATTTGCTTGGCCATTTGGAGCAGATCGAAAGCTACACCCCTGGCCATCAGGTCAGATTTGGAAGCTTGAACTACACGGCCGACATCCGCGGAGATTTGATCTTCGACGGATTCGAGCCACGGCCGGGCACGCCGCACAATCGCGATGGGCATGATATGGCTCTGCCGCCGAACAGTGCCCAGGAGGTTGCCCCGATGTCCGCTCCGAACCTTAGTTCAGAGCCGACTACGCCAATCGAGGACAGATGGCTAGACACCGCCTCGGGGGCTGCAACCTTTACAGCGATCGAGCTGAACACCAGTCTTGTCCTTTGCGAAGCTTGCGACTCCAAGGTGCCGGACTCCTCTCCGGACTCCGAACCTTCCACGCCCCTGCCAATCGAATCCGATTGGGCGCCGATCATGGAGTTCACCGCCGCGGACATCTTCCAGCATTTCCCTTCGGCGACATTCTGAATTACTAAAGTCTCTCTCCTTATCAGGAGAGCCCTGGCCGGACTATGGTCAGCAAGGATGGGATGCGGACAATGAAGAAATTCAAAGCCCACCCACCGCCCACTTAATAGCCACTGTCGATGATTTAACCGACATGCTCGATTTCGACTCCGAAGACATCGACGGTATGGACGACGATGCAGGAGACGACCAAGACCCAGTGCCGCGACAGAGAGGCCTCTCGGCCATCAATTCAAGCCGCACCCCGGGGCCGCTATACCAAGGCACGGGGACATGTGCCGGAACTGTGAGACATATTGGAGGACAAGGCAAGGCAAACAAGATCGATCTACGGATCGCGTGGGCGCCCGACGGCACGTAACGATAACCGTCATGCCGGATATGGCAAATACGGCCAGGCCGAACACAGCAGACAAAGCTCATTTGAGCTACGTCGTGATATAGCCCAGTACAGAGGCGCCACACACCCACTATGCTTCACAGATGAAGTAATGGATCATCAAATCCCCGAGGGTTTTAAACCCGTAAACATCGAATCATATGATGGCACAATAGATCCTGCGGTATTGATCGAGGACTATCTTCTATATATCCACATGGCCCGCGGTGATGATCTACATGCTATCAAATACCTCCCACTCAAGCTCAAAGGACCAGCTCGGCATTGGCTTAACAGCTTGCCAGCAGAGTCAATTGGTTGCTGGGAGGACCTAGAAGCCGCATTCCTCGACAATTTCCAGGGCACCTATGTGCGACCACCAGACGCCGATGACCTAAGCCACATCATTCAGCAGCCAGACGAATCGGCCAGACAATTCTGGACACGATTCCTAACCAAGAAAAATCAAATAGTCGACTGTCCGGACGCGGAGGCCCTTGCAGCCTTCAAACATAACATCCGTGACGAATGGCTTGCCCGGCACCTAGGACAGGAAAAGCCGAAATCTATGGCAGCCCTCACAACACTCATGACCCGCTTTTGCGCGGGAGAAGACAGCTGGCTAGCTCGTAGTAATAATATGACCAAGAGCCCTGGTAATTCGGATACCAAGGACAACAATGGCAGGTCGCGTCGCAACAAACACAAGCGCCGCATTAATAGCGACAATGCGGAGGATACATCAGTTAACGCCGGATTCTGAGGCTCTAAACCCGGTCAGCGGAAAAATCCATTCAAAAGAAGTACTCCGGGCCCGTCCAATTTGGACCGAATATTCGATCGCTTGTGCTAGATACACGACACCCCCGAAAAACCAGCCAACCACACCAACAGGGATTGTTGGGTGTTCAAGCAGGCATGCAAATTAAGCGCCAAAAACAGAGACAAGGGGCTGCATAGCGATGACGAGGAGGAGCCCCGGACGCCGAACAATAGGGGACAGAAGGGCTTCCCCCCACAAGTGCGGACGGTGAACATGATATATGCAACCCACATCCCTAAAAGGGAATGAAAGCGTGCACTCAGGGACATATATGCGTTGGAGCCAGTCGCCCCAAAGTTCAACCCATGGTCCTCCTGCCCTATCACTTTCGATCGAAGGGACCACCCCACTAGCATCCACCACGGCGGATTCGCCGCATTGGTTCTAGACCCAATCATTGACGGATTTCACCTCACTAGAGTCCTTATGGACGGCGGCAGTAGCCTGAACCTGCTTTATCAGGATACAGTGCGAAAAATGGGCATAGATCCCTCAAGGATTAAACCCACAAAGACGACCTTTAAAGGCGTCATACCAGGTGTAGAGGCCAACTGTACAGACTCAGTTACACTGGAAGTGGTCTTAGGATCCCCGGATAATTTCTGAAGCGAGGAGTTAATCTTCGACATAGTCCCGTTCCGCAGTGGCTATCACGCCCTGCTCGGACGAACCACATTTGCAAAGTTCAATGCGGTGCCGCACTATGCATACCTCAAGCTCAAGATGCCAGGCCCTCGAGGAGTCATTACGGTCAACGGAAACACCGAACACTCTCTCCGAATGGAGGAGCATACGGCGGCCCTAGCGGCGGAAGTACAAAGTAGCCTCTCAAGGCAATTGTCAAGTCCGGCTATTAAACGTCCGGACACCGTCAAGCGCGCCCGGAGTAACCTACAAAAAGACCGCCTGGCACGTTCCGAGCAAGCATAGCAGTGCGGCCCCAACCCCAGCCCTCGGGAAATTGTGCAACCAGTGTTACACACACATAATTACGCTCTGGAAATACCATCGGCATAAGGGGAGGGGCACAACCACGGCATGCCCAACATGCGGCTCAACCACACTAGGGGCTCCAGATTTTGTCATTTTTTTTTTCTTACTTTCAGGACTCCATTCTCCGGAAGGTCTGTCCGGCAGTACAATCTCCAAACACACGATGCAACATCCAGGAGGCAGCAAGCTACGTCGAATGTCCAGGTGGTCTCTTTAACGAGCTAAATACCTGTCTTACTTAAAGTCCTGCAGCTTGCCCCTGGAGGGGGACATACCAAATAATCCCATCTCTTGCTTATCGCACTATTTGTATCGTTCTGCTTTCACAACAGCCTTTTAATAAACAATACACAGCTCTTGTCTATTATTGCATTCATCTTTTATGTAAGTATGTTCAGTTATGACATCATGCAACCGTACACTTTGGTACGGCCAATACACCAGGGGCTTGAGTACCCCATAATATGGTGTGAGAAGTCCGAACACTCTCACGAGTGCGGCACCCCGAACTTATAGCATTATATGCATCAGCTCCGAATCATGTCTTGGGTCAATAGTTGGGTTTGCCCGGCTCCCATGTTTTGGTACCTTACGTTCCGTTATATCGGCTAAGGTAGCGCTGGGAGAACTACTGCGATTGTGCCCCAGTTGAGCTGGGTTAAGCACCTTAGTAGAGAAAGCTAAAACTGACCGTCATGATAAGGCGAGAGCCGGTCGCTGTTCGAGAGGTTTTTCGAGTCCCTAAAGACTTATGCCGCTTAGAGCGAGGAGCTGGCTTTGTCCGGCCTAGGCATGGATAGCGCCCCGAACTCGGTCTTCCGAATACTAGGGGCTTCACCGAAATTTAAAATTATAGAATTCTATGGCTAAGTGAGAGTGATAAAGCATTATAGTCTGATTGCCTTGTTCGTTGTGCTGAGCGCCCCCCTCGAAGGACCCAAGAATGGGAACAAGAGTGCTCAGGTTCATCTCGAACACCCCAGCACTCGTGGCATGGGGGTAGAAGCTGACGACTTGCATCTCTCAGATTTAATAAACAACCGCACAGAAGGTAATATTTTAAATTCAAACAGCGTTGCTTAGTGCATATGAACAAGTTTTCAGCGCACAGGATAAACACGAGCGAGTTTACTCAAAAATTACATCCCTGGTACATTCATTCGCCACAAGGCAGGCACCCTTCAGGACGCCCTCATAATACATTTCGGGCCTGCGATGCTCCTTCCCCTCCGGTGGCCCATCTGTCACCAGCTTCTCAGCATCCAGCTTGCCCCAGTGCACTTTAGCGCGGGCAAGGGCCCTACGGGCGCCTTCGATGCATACGGAACGCTTGATGACTTCAAGCCGTGGACAGGCATCCACCAGCCGCCTCACCAGTCCAAAGCAGCTCCTAGGCAGGACCTCCCCAGGCCACAGCCGGCCTATAAGGCCCTTCATGGCCTGTTCGGCTACCTTATGGAGCTCAACCAGCTGCTTCAGCTGGTCGCTCAAGGGCACCGGGTGTCCGGCCTCAGCATACTGGGACCAGAAGACTTTCTCCGCCGAGCTCCCTTCTTCGGCTCGGTAGAATGCGGCGGCGTTGGACACACTGTGGGGCAGATCTGCGAATGCTCCTGGAGAGCTCCAGACCCGGGTAAGTAACAAGTAATTCACTTTCACGTGCTTGCTTTGCATAAAGAATGCCTTACCCGCCGCTATCTTCTTCATCGCCTCAATTTCCTGGAGGGCTTTTTGGGCTTCGGCCTTGGCGGATTTGGCGCTTTCAAGGGCCGAGGCAAGCTCGGACTCTCGAGTCTTTGAGTCAAGCTCCAATCTCTCGTGTTTCTTCACAAGAGCATGGAGCTCTTGCCGCACTTCCTCCGCCCATGCCTCCTGCTTTTCTCGCTCGGTGCGCTCCGCGGCCACATTGTCTTCGGCCTTGGACAACGCTTCCTTCAGGGTCGCCACCTCGGTTGTGGCCCCTGTAACATTCACGTTGGTCCTGTCATTATTTGCAACCAGGTATTTTTATATACTTAAATAAGGTACTACTTACCTTCCTTGTCCTCGAGCTGCTTCTTGGCAAGACCGAGCTCGTTCTTGGACCGCTCAAGGCTCTGCTTCAATGCATCGACCTCCGCAGTCAGTGCGTCAGAGGTCAGCAGCGCAACCTGCATTCCCATATTGACATATTTATGTTAGACTCCTGCGTATATCTTTTCAGATCCTCAGTCCGGCTTTTCTTTCCGAACACCGAACTGAGCATCAGGGGCTACTGTCTATGCGGTAATATTTTTACATGTCTTAAACACATACCTCAAAGCCTGTTAGAAGGCTGGCACAGGCTTCTGCCAGCCCGCTCTTGGCGGAATGAACCTTCTGGATCACCGCACTCATAATAGTGCAGTGCTCCTTGTCGATGGAGGCGCCGTTAAGCACCTCCAGCAAATTATCCGGTGCCTCCAGTTGGACGGAGGTCACCGGCATCGTAGGCTTGCCCTTCTAATGAAGGGGCCACCTGCCAGACTCCGGAACCACTGAAGGTTCCGGTGCGGCGTCCGGCCCAGGACCGGACTTAGATCCCTCTAGGGTTTTATCCCCTTTGTGCCTGGAGTCCGGAAGGTCGCCTTGCGGCGCCTTCGGGGCTACCTCCTCCTGGCCTAGCCCCTTCTAGGACTCCACCTCGGCATCGTCCATGGGGCGAGGGGAGGTAGCAGTCGAAAGTGAAAGACTATTCACATCCGACGAATCCAGGGATCTGCTCGATGAAGCATCGAGCTAGGCCTTGGGTGGACTGCATGATTATGTTCGGCGTTAGAAGATACTGTGCACTAAAGGAACGCCATGAGTTATTCTGGTATTCGAATACTTACGATGTTGCCAGGGGCTTGGCCCTGGATGGCCACTCCTCTCCGCCGTCTTCGGCGTCGGTGGCGTAGTCCGGAAGAAGGGTCTTCCCCTTCTTGGACCCTCTGCCCCCCTAGTTGGGGTAGCCTTCCTTTTCTTCCCCCCCCCCCCCGTTGGAGGGGGAGAGGCCTCTTCTTCCTCCTCGCCTTCGTGGGAGGAATGCGCTTCGGAGTCATCGGACGAATCCGACACTACCAGGCGCCGGGAACTCTTTCGAGTTCCCGTGGCCTTCTTCTTGGCCTTCTTCTCTGGCACCACGTGAGGTGCCGGGACTAGCAGCTTCGCCAAGCGGGCATCCGCTGGGTCTTCGGGCAAAGGAGTCGGACAATCGATCTATCCGGACTTCTTCTGCCAGTCCTATTAAAGGAATGGGAGCTTAGATCCCGCATAGAGTCAAACTATGAAAAACAAATATCCTGTGATGGGTAAAATAAACTTACCGCGCTGGCTTGGCACTTCGTGCAGAAACCGCGATCCTCGGTGGTGGTGGTGGGGGGGGGGGGGTGAACCTCGGAGCCCTTGAATAGCACCTTCCAGGCATCTTCGTGCGTTGTGTCAAAAAGCGTGGACAAAGTTTGGTGCTGGGCCGGGTCGAATTCCCACAAGTTGAAAGCCCGTTGTTGACACGGGAGGATGCGGCGGAAGAGCATGACCTGGATTACGGTGACAAGTTAAACCTTCTTGTCCATCAGGTTTTGGACGCAGGTTTGGAGTCCGGTCACCTCTTCCGGATTACCCCACGACAGGCCCGTCTCTTTCCAGGAGGTGAGCCGTGTGGGGATGCCAGATCAGAATTTGGGGGCCGCTGCCCATTCAGGGTCACGCGGCTCGATGATGTAGAACCACCCCGATTGCCACCCTTTGATGGTTTCCACAAAGGAGCCCTCGAGCCATGTGACGTTAGCCATCCTGCCCACCATGGCGCCTCCGCACTCCGCTTGCCGGCCGCCCACTACCTTCGGCTTGACATTGAAGGTCTTTAGCCATAAGTCGAAGTGGGGCTTTATGCGGAGGAAGACCTCGCACACGACGATAAACGCCAAGATATTGAGGTGGAAATCCAGGCCATAGTAGAACATGAGCCCCCAGACAAATGGGTGGAGTGGGAAGCCTAGTCCGCGGAGGAAATGGGTGAGGAACACCACCCTCTCATGGGGCCTAGGAGTGGGGATGAGCTGTCCCTCATCAGGGAGCCGGTGCGCAATGTCATTGGACAAATATCTGGCCTTCCTCAGCTTTTTGATGTGCCCCTCCGTGACGGAGGAGGCCATCCACCTGCCTCCCGCTCCGGACATGGTTGGAGAAGGTTGAGGTGGGCAGTGCAGACTTGGGCGCTGGAGCTTGAGTGCGCGGAGATGGATAAGCAAAGGAGGAAGAAGGCGTAGATGGAAAGGGTGGATCCTTATCCCCTTATATGGGCGGACGAAACTATGTACCCCCACCAGCCTAGTAAAACTCGCTTATCTCCCAAGCGCCGTGATTAATGGCGCGGTTGGGTTACCCACGCCCGTATTGATGAGAATCCCGGAATAAGGGGACGTGATCTCTGCTTTGACAAGACGTGCCAAGGAAACCGCCTCGCTAAACGCGCTGAGGTGGGACGTAAAACGATTCGAATAAAGGCTTGGCTATGGCGTGATGTCACGCTGCGAAATACGTTAGCAGATTAGATTTGTACAAATATTATTCTCTCTACGATGGTATGTGGAACTTATTTTACAAAGCCGGACACTATCCTTGTGTTCAAAATCTTCTATGAAGTATTCGGAGGAGGAACCCACCTTGCAATGCCGAAGACAATCAGCGCGCCGGACTCATCGTCATTGAAGCCTGGTTCAGGGGCTACTGAGGGAGTCCCGGATTAGGGGGTGTCCGGATGCCCGGACTATAACCTTTGGCCGGACTCCCGGACTATGAAGATACAAGATTGAAGACTTCGTCCCGTGTCCGGATGGGACTTTCCTTGGCGTGGAAGGCAAGCTTGGCGATACGGATATGTAGATCTCCTTCCATTGTAACTGACTCTAAGTAACCCTAGCCCTCTCCGGTGTCTATATAAACTGGAGGGTTTTAGTCCATAGGACGAACAACAATCATACCATAGGCTAGCTTCTAGGGTTTAGCCTCTCTGATCTCGTGGTAGATCTACTCTTGTACTACCCATATCATCAATATTAATCAAGCAGGAGTAGGGTTTTACCTCCATCGAGAGGGCCCGAACCTGGATAAAAACATCATGTCCCTTGTCTCCTGTTACCATCCGCCTAGACGCACAGTTCGGGACCCCCTACCCGAGATCCACCGGTTTTGACACCGACACCCGCCGTTGCCGCCGTAGCGAGTTCATCGCCAAACTAGGGTATGGACTCGATCACAGTGCTATCCCCGTCCAATTCCTAGCACATTGTGTTCATTAAGATTCTTGCCATGATTGAAACACCTCTATCCAGTCAAAACAATCTCTAGAATAGATGCGATTTGAAAATTTAGGGTTAGCTTTCCGCCGAAACCATCTCGGACCCACCGAGTTGAAAAACTCGGTCCTACCAATTCGGCTAACGCCATTGCACAAGTAACTCTCGGTCTGACCGAGAATTGCTAATCGGTGTGACCGATTTTAGAACTCAGTGAAACCCTAGCAGTCTTGGTGCCACCGAACTGTGACTCGGTCTGACCGAGATCACTAGTTTAGGTTCCAAAAGCTGCTTCGGTATCACCGAGTTTGAAAATCGGTGGATCCGAAATGCTTTCTATGAAAAACTAAAACTAAGTTTTTGAATCATTCTTTTGCAAAAATCTCTGCATTTTGTGATGCTCATCCATTCTATCTCATCTATAACTATTCACAGGGTCAGCAGTCAGTGTATTCAACATGTCAGACCAAAGTGACAGCCAGAACAGGGAAGAAGAGCAGATTCACATGAGTGAGGGCACTAGTCCCTCAAGTTCCTCAGATGATGGCAGCAGGAGCACTCCTAGCAATTTTCCCAAAGCAACCACAAGAGCCAGAAGGAAGAGAACCTCAGACTTAGAGGATGAGGACTATGTGGCAGCTGAAGATGAGGCTACTTCCAAGAAGGTAGTGCTCAAGAAGGAGTATGGCTCAGCAAAGACCACAAAGCCTGGACTTAATAGGAAGGTCCTTGCCAAGAGGACACCTATCCTGAAGGTCAGATGATCAACCCAAGAACCAGAGAAACCTGATCCCAAAGAGCCAGCTGCAGAAGGAAAGAAGAGAAAGGAAAGGGTCAGAAAGACCATGGACAGAGTTGTTGGACAACCTTCCATGATGGAAGAGGAGGAGGAAGAAGAGGTTGCTGCACCAGCACCCAAGGCACAAAAGCTGATGGGTGATGCTATAAGGTCAAGAGCTGCATCATCAAAGCCCAAAGGAGCACCCAAAGCTGCCTCCAAGGCCAAGTCTGCAATACCAGGAGCATACCAGCTGCTGAGAAGAACAAGGCCCCAGTGCCTGAAGTTGCTGTTGAGGAAGATGATGAAGGACAAGTCCTGAGGAAGCTCAAACCCAAGATTCCAGACTACAACGATGCTCATCCAGTAGCTGAGAATATGAAGCTGAGGAAAGATGCAGGGCTCAGGCATTGGAGATTGTCTGATCCATATGCAA
This sequence comes from Triticum aestivum, assembly GCF_018294505.1. Taxonomy (NCBI): domain Eukaryota; kingdom Viridiplantae; phylum Streptophyta; class Magnoliopsida; order Poales; family Poaceae; genus Triticum; species Triticum aestivum. The sequence goes on along the minus strand of NC_057813.1, from coordinate 530,908,182 downwards.
TCAGGAGAAGAACTGCTGTTGATTATAGGTTCCACACTAAGGAACAACAGGACTTCTATGAGACTGCGCTGTTGGATAAGAAGCCCATAGTTTGTGACATGAGGTGGGTAGACTGGAAATTCATGAAGGAAAATGAGGACCACTACCCAGGAGTATATGACAGTTTTAAGGCTTGTGGAGTTGATGAGTTTGTTGTACAGAAGTTCACAAACTGGAATGATGAGCTAGTTATGCAATTCTACTCCACAACTCATTTTTATCCTGATGACAGAATTGTCTGGATGTCTGAAGGTACAAGGTACCAATCAACTATTGAGGAATGGGCAAATCTGATAAATGCCCCAGAGGAGAAAGAAGATGACTTGGATGTCTACTCCAAGAAGAAGAAGGATCACAATTCCATGTCCCATATGTACAAGGAGATCCCAGACAAAGCACTTGAGACCTTCAAGTTTGGGTCTGTCCATTTTCTTCTATCAGGGCTGCCTACGATAAACTGGATCCTTAGGCACACTCTTTTGCCCAAGTCAGGTGACCACAACATGATCAGAGGGCATGCAATTAATTTGCTACACATATTTGATGTGCCACAGAAATTCAAGGTCATTAGCCTCATGGTTGAGACTATCAAGAGGACAGCAGCAGACCAAAAGAGAAGTCGTGGGTATGCCCCACAAATCCAGGAGCTGATCAACTCAAAGATGGGCACAGGAAAATATCTGTTGGATAAGGAACATTTTGTTCTCTATCCAGACTTTGAGGACAATCAAGTTGTGATGAATGGGAATGAACCATCCTCAGTGCAAGCTCAAGAGAAGAAGAAGAAGGCTGCCAAGATGCCAACTCTAGAGGAGGCATCTGAGTACTTTTTGAAGAGCAAGCAGGACCAGCTTGGTTACTTGATAGCATCAACTCTGAGGATTGAGAAGGGGTTGGCCACCCTAACTCAAAACCTAGAGAGCATGGAAAGAATCATGGAACAAAAATTCTATAATTTAGATGTCAAAGTAACTGAGATTCAGTCAGTTGTGGAGCAGCTATAGGATGACATGCAGGAGAGGAAGGGCAGGGCAACTACTGATGCATTTGCCAGAGTGTGTCGAGCTCAGAGATCAGCTGCAGAGCCAGTGACAGACACAAGAGCCACTTCATCTGCACCAGCTACAGCTCCAGTGCAACCAGCTCCAGCACCAACTCCTTCAGCTCCATCCACATCAACTGAAGTCTTCGTCCAAGGAGCCATCTCTACACCACCAACTGAAGACCAAGCCTGAGAGACAAAATAGTACTATGCATTTTCTAGGAACTTTTTGGTAGCTTGTTGCCAAAGGGGGAGAAAAATGTATAGATCATAGGCTTCGAGAGAGAGAGAGTTTGCTTTTGTTCTCTCTTGTCTTCGTGGTTGAACTTTGTTTGCTTTTGCTTGCTTGAGATACTCTGCTATTATCTGTGAGATATTGATGATCATGTGTTTGATCATAAGCTACACTTATGCTTGTTAGATGACATTATCTTATTTATCTTTATATGATCATTCACTTTGCTTGGTGATGAGTGCATATATTCAATCCTTATCATTTTGAGCGCTCCACCAAGATGTATGTGACTTGGAAGAGTAACCCATGAGCCTAATTACTTGTGCATTTGCAGTCCAAAGCAAATCTTAAACTATGCACAAATTTAGGGGGAGCTCTTGCTTATTACATACTTCTCAAAGCGACGATGTTTTTTCAATCTTCATTTGTCGAAGCTTTGGTCTATATGTTGTCATCAATTACCAAAAAGGGGGAGATTGAAAGTGTAACTATCCCTAGGTGGTTTTGGTAATTCATAACAACATATAGCTCATTGAGCTAATACTATTCCAAGACAAATATTTCAGGAAAGCTCAATGAAAGGCATGGCATGGATGATGAAAGTGGATCCCTCAAAATATTAAGGAGAAAAGGATTGGCTCAAGCTCAAAAGCTCAAGACTCTACATTTTATATTTTAGTGATCCAAGATCACATTGAGTCTATAGGAAAAGCCAGTACTATCAAGGAGGGATGAGGTGTTGCTTGATGAGTTTTCTTGCTTCAAGTGCTTAGTGATATGCTCCAAAAACCCTCAACTACTTTCTCATATCCACATATGACCTAAACCCAAAAGTCAAACTCGGCCCCACCGATTCATTCTCCGGCGCCACCGAGTTCAGATGTCATAGCCACTGCCAAAAACCCTAGGCAAATCGGTCTCACCGATAGGGATCTCGGTCTCACCGAGATGGCATTGTAATCTCTCTATTTCCCTTCATAATGTTTTGGTCTAACCGAAGTGAGCGATCAGTCCCACCGAGATTGCAATGTAAACTCTCTGTTTCCTTTTTGTAACATTTCAGTCCCACCGAAATGAGCGAATTGGTCCCACCAAGTTTACCTGACCAACTCTCTGGTTAGCTAATTACCAAAATTGGTCTCACCGAGTTTGTGTAATCGGTCTCACCGAGATTACGTTATGACCTAACCCTAACCATATCGGTCCTACCGAGTTGCATGTCGGTCCCATCGAAATCACTAACGGTCACTAGGTTTACTAAATCGGTCCGACCGAGTTTGTTGATTCGGTCCCACCAAGATTGGTAAATTGTGTGTAACGGTTAGATTTTGTGTGGAGGCTATATATACCCCTCCACCTCCTCTTCATTCGTCGAGAGAGCCATCATAACAAACCTACACTTCCAACTTACCATTTCTGAGAGAGAACCACCTACTCATGTGTTGAGGCCAAGATATTCCATTCCTACCATATGAATCTTGATCTCTAGCCTTCCCCAAGTTGCTTTCCACTCAAATCTTCTTTCCACCAGATCCAAATCCTATGAGAGAGAGTTGAGTGTTGGGGAGACTATCATTTGAAGCACAAGAGCAAGGAGTTCATCACCAACACACCATTTGTTACTTCTTGGAGAGTGGTGTCTCCTAGATTGGGTAGGTGTCACTTGGGAGCCTCCGACAAGATTGTGGAGTTGAACCGAGGAGTTTGTAAGGGCAAGGAGATCGCCTACTTCGTGAAGATCTACCGCTAGTGAGGCAAGTCCTTCGTGGGCGACGACCATGGTGGGATAGACAAGGTTGCTTCTTCGTGGACCCTTCTTGGGTGGAGCCCTCTGTGGACTCGTGCAACCGTTACCCTTCGTGGGTTGAAGTCTCCATCAACGTGGATGTATGATAGCACCACCTATCGGAACCATGACAAAAACATCCGTGTCTCCAATTGCGTTTGAATTCTCCAAACCCTTCCCTTTACTTTCTTGCAAGTTGCATGCTTTAAATTCCGCTGCTCATATACTCTTTGCATGCTTGCTTGAATTGTGTGAAGATTGCTTGACTTGTGCTAAGTTTGCTAAAATCTGCCAAAGACTAAAATTGGGAAAAGGTTAAGTTTTTAATTGGTCAAGTAGTCTAATCACCCCCCCTCTAGACATACTTCAAGGTCCTACAACAACCCATTATTCCATTGGGCCATTTCAGGCCGTGTTATCTTTCGGCCTTCTAAGGGCCCATTTATTATTGGGCTCATTTCCGGCATTTGATTACTTACGGTCTGTTACTGGCCTGTTCCGCTTGTGGGTCAAATTCAGCCCGTGGTCAAAGTCGGTCCGTCCATGGCCCTTTAATCCGTTGGGCCATTTTCATGGCATCATCATATATGGCCCATTAACGGCCCGTTATGCCTGCCGGTTGAATTAATCCCGTTGTACACATGGGCTTTTTAACGGCCCATAAACAGATGATTCCCATTATAGCCCATTTACGGCCCATATTGCGGTCCGTTAATTGTCCACGAAAGTATGGCCCGTGTTTAGCCAATCGATCATACGACCCATAGAAGTCCCAATGAATCTACGGCCCATAGAAGGCCCATGGATCATATGGACCTTAGGAGGCCCACTACAGTAGGCAGCAGGACTACTTCTAAATAAAAAAGTTACCGCGGAAAAAGAACTGCAGCGACTAGTAGCAAAAAAAACAAGACAATAAGGAAATAAATAAGCAAGCAACTTACTCTATGCTATTACAGCTATTACAAATATTACATCCACTGGATATCAAAGTTCACCACCAGTGCAAATATAGTGAACAAGGCAGCATATTACATACACCGGGCGTCTAAATTGGCCACCAGTGAAAGTAAACGCGACAACAAAACATGTCCAGAACTAAAACCACTTCAGAAGAGCTCAAGAAACGATATACTAGATACCCACCATGCTGGCAAGAAGCTTAAAAAGCTTATTAATTTTCTCTTGTTTGGCGCTAAAATTGTCCAGCGCTTGCTGGTGCACCAGAAATATGCATCTGAATTCTGCAGGGACTTCCTTAGTCCTTCGGCTTCTTGCCGCAACACAACCGACTGATGCCTTTCAGCTTGTAGCTGAGACTGAAGAAGCCGAAGTGATTCAGGCAGCGAGTTCAAAGAGCTTGTGCCAGTGGTAGTGGCCAGTAACTCAAACACTACATCAATGCAGGACTTTGGGGTTGTCTCACTTTCTACAAGATCATTTTTATCACCTTTCTTGGAGACCAACAGGGTTGTCTCACTATCTTGAACCTTATCTGCATTACTTTCTCTACCATTGAACAATGGGGGCTCTTCTCCAATATTCTGTTGGCATTCTACGAGAGAAACAAGCAGACACATCACATGTTTAGCATGTAGTATATGAAACTCATTTTGGTAAACCGGTTCAGTAGTATGGTGGACAGGATAACAACATGAAACAAACATATATCTATGTACTATGGTCACTGTATTGTCCATATCATTCTAGTTTATGTTGCCAAATCAAGACATAGACACAGTTCAAATCATATATTTTTAAGACACATCAGCATAGACAGAATATAAGTGTGAGAAACTACACAACACTGGCAACACTTGTAATGTGCATGACATGAGAACATAACTGTTTATACAACTGAAACTGAAATCAACATAGAGCAAGAAGTTAGAACAGTAATCCAGTTAAACAAATAGGTTTAAAACATAACTGGTGCGCCATTGGAGTTTCAATTGGATCCTTCAAATTCAAAATTAGTTGGTATGAGTAAATACAGTGATGCAAGAGCAAAGGAGTATGGACCATACTCCGGTACTCCGAAACTTATCCGATACTTCCCGAAAAAATTCAGTGTCCGAGTGTAACCTTCCAATATATCAGTCTTTACCTCTCGACCATTTCAAGACTCCTCGTCATGGTCGTGATCTCATCCAGGAATCCGAACAAACTTAGGTCACCAAAACACATAACTCATAATACAAATCGTCATCAAACATTAAGCATGTGGACCCTATGGGTTTGAGAACTACGTAGACATGATCGAGACACATCTCTGATCAATAACCAATAGCGGAACCTGGATGCTCATATTGGCTCCTAAATATTCTACGAAGATCTTTATCGGTCAAACCGCACAACAACATACGTTGTTCCCTTTGTCATCGGTATGTTACTTTCCCGAGATTTGACCGTCGGTACAATCATACCTAGGTCAATCTCGTTACTGGCAAGTCTCTTTACTCGTTCCGTAATGCTTCATCCTGCAACTAACTCATTAGTCACATTGTTTGCAAGGCTTATAGTGACGAGCATTACCGAGAGGGCCCAGAGATACCTCTCCGATACACGGAGTGACAAATCTTATTCTCGATCTATGCCAACCCAACAAACACCTTTGAGACACCTTTAGAACATCTTTATAATCACCCAGTTATGTTGTGACGTTTGATAGCACACAAGGTGTTCCTCCGGTATTCAGGAGTTGCATAATCTCATAGTCAGAGGAACATGTATAAGTCATGAAGAGAGCAGTAGCAATAAAACTTAACGATCATTATGCGAAGCTAACGGATGGGTCTTGTCCATCACATCATTCTCTAATGATGTGATCCCGTTCATCAAATGACAACCCATGTCTATGGTCAGGAAACATAACCATCCTTTACTAACGAGTTAGTCAAGTAGAGGCATACTAGGGACACTTTGTTTTTTCTATGTATTCACACCTGTACTAACTTTCCGGTTAATACAATTCTAGCATGAATTATAAACATTTATCATGATATAAGGAAATATAAATAACAACTTTATTATTGCCTCCAGGGCATATTTCCTCCAGTCTCCCACTTGCACTAGAGTCAATAATCTAGATTACATAGTAATGATTCTAACACCCATGGAGTCTTGGTGTTGATCATGTTTTGCTCGTGGAAGAGGCTTAGTCAATGGGTCTGCAACATTGAGATCTGTATGTATCTTGCAAATCTATATGTCTCCCTCCTTGACTTGATCGCAGATGGAATTGAAGCGTCTCTTGATGTGTTTGATTCTCTTGTGAAATCTGGATTTCTTCGTCAAGGCGATTGCTCCAGTATTGTCACAAAAGATTTTCGTTGGACCCGATGCACTAGGTATTACACCTAGATCGGAAATGAAATCCTTCATTCGCTGCTTCCGAAGAAGCTATGTACTCCGCTTCACACGTAGATCCCACCATGACGCTCTGTTTGGAACTGTAACAACTGACAGTCCACCATTCAATGTAAATATGTATCCGGTTTGTGACTTAGAATCATCCGGATCAGTGTCAAAGCTTGCATCAATGTAACCATTTACGACAAGTTCTTTGTCACCTCCATAAATGAGAAACATATCCTTAGTCCTTTTCAGGTATTTCAGGATGTTCTTGACCGCTGTCCAGTGATCCACTCCTGGATTACTTTGGTACCTCCCTGCTAAACTTATAGCAAGGCACACATCAGGTCTGGTACACAACATTGCATACATGATAGAACCTATGGCTGAGGCATAGGGAATGACTTTCATTTTCTCTCTATCTTCCGCAGTGGTCGGGCATTGAGTCTGACTCAACTTCACACCTTGTAACACAGGCAAGAACCCTTTCTTTGACCGATCCATTTTGAACTTCTTCAAAACTTTATCAAGGTATGTGCTTTGTGAAAGTCCAATTAAGCGTATTGATCTATCTCTATAGATCTTGATGCCCAATATATAAGCAGCTTCACCGAGGTCTTTCATTGAAAAATTCTTATTCAAGTATCTTTTTATGCTGTCTAGAAATTATGTATTATTTCCAATCAACAATATGTCATCCACATATAATATTAGAAATGCTACAGAGCTCCCACTCACTTTCTTGTAAATACAGGCTTCTCCAAAAGTCTGTATAAAACCATATGCTTTGATCACATTATCAAAGCGTATATTCCAACTCCGAGAGGCTTGCACCAGTCCATAAAAGGATCGCTGGAGCTTGCACACTTTTTTAGCACCTTTTGGATTGAAAAAACCTTCTGGTCGCATCATATACAACTCTTCTTTAACAAATCCATTAAGAAATGCAGTTTTGACATCCATTTGCCAAATTTCATAATCATAAAATGCGGCAATTGCTAACATGATTCGGACAGACTTAAGCATCGCTACGGGTGAGAAGGTCTCATCATAGTCAACTCCTTGAACTTGTCGAAAACCTTTTGCAACAAGTTGAGCTTTGTAGATAGTAACATTACCGTCAGCGTCAGTCTTCTTCTTGAAGATCCATTTATTTTCTATGGCTCGCCGATCATCGGGGAAGTCCACCAAAGTCCACACTTTGTTCTCATACATGGATCCCATCTCAGATTTCATGGCCTCAAGACATTACGCGGAATTTGGGCTCATCATCGCTTCCTCATAGTTCATAGGTTCATCATGGTCTAGTAACATGACTTTCAGAATAGGATTACCGTACCACTCTTGTGTAGACCGTACTCTGGTTGACCTACAAGGTTTGGTAGTAACTTGATCTGAAGTTGCATGATCATCATTATTAGCTTCCTCGCTAATTGGTGTAGGAATCACTAGAACTGATTTTTGTGATAAACTACTTTCCAATTTGGGAGAAGGTGCAATTACCTCATCAAGTTCTACTTTCCTCCCACTCACTTCTTTCGAGAGAAACTCCTTCTCTAGAAAGGATCCATTCTTAGCAATGAATATCTTGCCTTCGGATCTGTGATAGAAGGTGTACCCAACAGTTTCCTTTGGGTATCCTATGAAGACACATTTCTCTGATTTGGGTTCGAGCTTATTAGGTTCAAGCTTTTTCACATAGCATCGCAGCCCCAAACTTTAAGAAACGACAGATTAGGTTTCTTGCCAAACCACAGTTCATCTGGTGTCATCTCAATGGATTTAGATGGTGCCCTATTGAACGTGAATGCAACTGTCTCTAAAGCATAACCCCAAAAGGATAGAGGTAAATCAGTAAGAGACATCATAGATCGCACCATATCTAATAAAGTACGGTTATGATGTTTGGGATTACCATTACGCTGTTGTGTTCCAGGTGGCGTGAGTTGCGAAACTATTCCACATTGTTTCAAATAAAGACCAAACTCGTAACTCAAATATTTGCCTCCGCGATCAGATCGTAGAAACTTTATTTTCTTGTTATGATGTTTTTTCACTTCACTCTGAAATTCTTTGAACTTTTCAAATGTTTCAGACTTTTTTTTCATTAAGTAGATATACCCATATCTACTCAAATCATCTTAGAAGCTCAGAAAATAATGATACTCGCCGTGAGCCTCAACACTCATCGAAGCGCATACATCGATATGTATTATTTCCAATGAGTCAGTGGCTTGCTCCATTGTTCCGGAGATCGGAGTCTTAGTCATCTTTCCCATGAGGCATGGTTCGCAAGCACCAAGTGATTCATAATCAAGTGATTCCAAAAGCCCATCAGCATGAAGTTTCTTCATGCGCTTTACACCAATATGACCTAAACGGTAGTGCCACAAATCAGTTGCACTATCATTATTAACTTTGCATCTTTTGGCTTCAATATTATGAATATGTGTATCACTACGACCGAGATCCAACAAGAATAGACCACTTAACAAGGGTGCATGACCATAAAAGATATTACTCATATAAATAGAACAACCATTATTCTCCGATTTAAATGAATAACAGTCTCGCATCAAACAAGATCCAGATATAATTTTCATGCTCAACACTGGCACAGAATAACAATTATTCAGGTCTAAAACTAATCCCGAAGGTAGATGTAGAGGTAGCATGCCGATGGCGATCACATCGACCTTGGAACCATTTTCGACGTGCATCATCACCTCGTCCTTAGCCAATATTTGTTTAATCCATAGCCCGTGTTTCGAGTTGCAAATATGAGCAATAGAACCAATATCAAATACCCAGGCGCTACTATGAGCATTAGTGAGGTACACATCAATAACATGTATATCAAATATACCTTTCACTTTGCCATCCTTCTTATCCGCCAAATACTTGGGGAAGTTCCGCTTCCAGTGACCAATCCCTTTTCAGTAGAAGCACTCAGTTTTAGGCTTAGGTCCAGACTTGGGTTTCTTCCCAGGAGTAGCAACTTGCTTGCTATTCTTCTTGAAGTTCCCCTTCTTCCCTTTGCCCTTTTTCTTGAAACTAGTGGTCTTGTTAACCATCAACACTCGATGCTCCTTCTTGATTTCTACCTCCGCAACCTTTAGCATTGCGAAGAGCTCGGGAATTGTCTTTTCCATCCCTTGCATATTATAGTTCATCACGAAGCCTTTATAGCTTGGTGGTAGTGATTGAAGAACTATGTAAATGACACTATCATCAGGAAGATTAACTCCCAGCTGAGTCAAGTGGTTATGGTACCCAGACATTCTGAGTATGTGTTCACTGACAAAACTATTCTCCTCCATCTTGCAGTTATAGAACTTGTTGGAGACTTCATATCTCAACTCCGGCATTTTCTTGAAATATTAATTTCAACTCTTGGAACATCTCATATGCTCCACGACCCAATTTTAAGCTGTAAATCATGGCACACTGAACAATCGAGTAGTCATCAGATCGAGCTTGCCAGACGTTCATAACATCAGCATCTACTCCTACAACAGGCCTTGCACCTAGCAGTGCTTCCAGGACACAATTCTTCTGTGCGGCAATGAGGATAATCCTCAAGTTACGGACCCAATTCGTGTAATTGCTACCATCATCATTCAACTTAGCTTTCTCTAGGAATGCATTAAAATTCAAGGGAACGGTAGCACGGGCCATTGATCTACAACAACATAGATATGCAAAAAACTATCAGGACTAAGTTCATGATAAATTAAAGTTCAATTAATCATATTTCTAAGGAACTGTTGGGGAACGCTGCAGAAAATTAAACATTTTCCTACGGTTTCACCAAGATCCATCTATGAGTTCATCTAAGCAACGAGTCATGGGAGAGATATTGCATCTACATACCACTTTGTAGATCGCGTGTGGAAGCGTTCAAGAGAACGGTGATGATGGAGTCGTACTCGCCGTGATCCAAATCACCGATGACCAAGTGCCGAACGGACAGCACCTCCGTGTT